>NW_027650897.1:0-35989 GCF_965287045.1 Carcharhinus amblyrhynchos
CGAGAGAGAGAGAGACTGACCCGAGAGAGAGAGAGAGAGAGAGAGACTGACCCCGAGAGAGAGAGAGAGAGAGAGAGAGAGACTGACCCCGAGAGAGAGAGAGGAGAGAGACTGACCCAGAGAGAGAGAGAGAAGAGAGAGACTGACCCCGAGAGAGAGAGAGAGAGAGAGAGAGACTGACCCCGAGAGAGAGAGAGAGAGAGAGAGAGAGACTGACCCCCAGAGAGAGAGAGAGAGAGAGACTGACCCCGAGAGAGAGAGAGAACTGAACCCGAGAGAGAGAGAGAGAGAGAGACTGACCCCGAGAGAGAGAGACTGACCCAGAGAGAGAGAGAGAGAGAGACTGACCCCGAGAGAGAGAGAGAGAGAGACTGACCCCAGAGAGAGAGAGAGAGAGGACTGACCCCGGAGAGAGAGAGACTGACCCCGAGAGAGAGAGAGAGAGAGACTGACCCCGAGAGAGAGAGAGAGAGACTGACCCCAGAGAGAGAGAGAGAGACTGACCCCGAGAGAAGAGAGAGAGAGACTGACCCCGAGAGAGAGAGAGAGACTGACCCGAGCGAGAGAGAGAGAGAGACTGACCCAGAGAGAGAGACTGACCCCGAGAGAGAGAGAGAGACTGACCCGAGAGAGAGAGAGACTGACCCTCGAGAGAGAGAGAGAGAGAGACTGACCCCGAGAGAGAGAGAGAGAGAGACTGACCCCGAGAGAGAGAGACTGACCCCGAGAGAGAGAGGAGAGAGACTGACCCCGAGAGAGAGAGAGAGACCCAGAGAGAGAGAGAGAGGACTGACCCCAGAAGAGAGAGAGAGAGAGACTGACCCGAGAGAGAGAGAGAGAGAGACTGACCCCGGAGAGAGAGAGAGAGAGACTGACCCCGAGAGAGAGAGAGAGAGAGAGACTGACCCGAGAGAAGAGAGAGAGAGAGAGAGAGAGAGACTGACCCCGAGAGAGAGAGAGAGAGACTGACCCCGAGAGAGAGAGAGAGAGACTGACCCCGAGGAGAGAGAGACTGACCCCGAGAGAGAGAGAGAGAGACTGACCCCGAGAGAGAGAGAGAGACTGACCCCGAGAGAGAGAGAGAGAGACTGACCCGAGAGGAGAGAGAGACTGACCCCGAGAGGAGAGAGAGACTGACCCGAGAGAGAGAGAGACTGACCCCGAGAGAGAGAGAGAGAGACTGACCCCGAGAGAGAGAGAGAGACTGACCCCGAGAGAGAGAGAGAGACTGACCCCGAGAGAGAGAGAGAGACTGACCCCGAGAGAGAGAGAGAGACTGACCCCGAGAGAGAGAGAGAGACTGACCCCGAGAGAGAGAGAGAGACTGACCCCGAGAGAGAGAGAGAGACTGACCCCGAGAGAGAGAGAGAGACTGACCCCTGAGAGAGAGAGAGAGAGAGACTGACCCCGAGAGAGAGAGAGAGAGACTGACCCCGAGAGAGAGAGAGAGAGACTGACCCCGAGAGAGAGAGAGAGAGAGACTGACCCCGGAGAGAGAGAGAGAGACTGACCCCGAGAGAGAGAGAGAGAGACTGACCCCGAGAGAGAGAGAGAGAGAGACTGACCCAGAGAGAGAGAGAGAGAGAGACTGACCCCGAGAGAGAGAGAGAGAGACTGACCCCGAGAGAGAGAGAGAGAGACTGACCCCGAGAGAGAGAGAGAGAGACTGACCCCGAGAGAGAGAGAGAGAGACTGACCCCGAGAGAGAGAGAGAGAGACTGACCCCGAGAGAGAGAGAGAGAGACTGACCCGAGAGAGAGAGAGAGAGAGACTGACCCCGAGAGAGAGAGAGAGAGACTGACCCCGAGAGAGAGAGAGAGAGACTGACCCCGAGAGAGAGAGAGAGAGACTGACCCCGAGAGAGAGAGAGAGAGACTGACCCCGAGAGAGAGAGAGAGAGACTGACCCCGAGAGAGAGAGAGAGAGACTGACCCCGAGAGAGAGAGAGAGAGACTGACCCCGAGAGAGAGAGAGAGAGACTGACCCCGAGAGAGAGAGAGAGAGACTGACCCCGAGAGAGAGAGAGAGAGACTGACCCCGAGAGAGAGAGAGAGAGACTGACCCCGAGAGAGAGAGAGAGAGACTGACCCCGAGAGAGAGAGAGAGAGAGAGAGACTGACCCGGAGAGAGAGAGAGAGAGAGAGAGAGACTGACCCGGAGAGAGAGAGAGAGAGAGAGAGAGACTGACCCGGGAGAGAGAGAGAGAGAGAGAGACTGACCCCGAGAGAGAGAGAGAGAGACTGACCCCCAGAGAGAGAGAGAGAGAGAGAGAGAGACTGACCCCCAGAGAGAGAGAGAGAGAGAGAGAGAGACTGACCCCGAGAGAGAGAGAGAGAGACTGACCCCGAGAGAGAGAGAGAGAGAGACTGACCCCGAGGGAGAGAGAGAGAGACTGACCCCGAGGGAGAGAGAGAGAGACTGACCCCGAGAGAGAGAGAGAGAGACTGACCCCGAGAGAGAGAGAGAGAGAGACTGACCCGGAGAGAGAGAGAGAGAGACTGACCCCGAGAGAGAGAGAGAGACTGACCCCGAGAGAGTGAGAGAGAGAGAGAGAGACTGACCCCGAGAGAGTGAGTGAGAGAGAGAGAGAGACTGACCCCGAGAGAGAGAGAGAGACTGACCCCGAGAGAGAGAGAGAGAGAGACTGACCCCGAGAGAGAGAGAGAGAGAGAGAGAGTGACTGACCCCGAGAGAGAGAAACTGACCCTGAGAGAGAGAGAGACTTACCCCGAGAGAGAGAGAGAGAGAGAGATTAACCCAGAGAGAGAGAGAGAGAGACTGACCCCGAGAGAGAGAGAGAGAGAGACTGACCCCGGGAGAGAGAGAGAGAGAGAGAGACTGACCCCGAGAGAGAGAGAGTGAGAGACTGACCCCGAGAGAGAGAGAGAATGACTTACCCCGAGAGCGAGAGAGAGAGAGAGAGAGACTGACCGACCCAGAGAGAGAGAGAGAGACTGACCCAGAGAGAGAGAGAGAGAGAGAGACTGACCCAGAGAGAGAGAGAGAGAGAGACTGACCCAGAGAGAGAGAGAGAGAGAGACTGACCCAGAGAGAGAGAGAGAGAGAGAGACTGACCCAGAGAGAGAGAGAGAGAGAGACTGACCCCGAGAGAGAGAGAGAGAGACTGACCCCGAGAGAGAGAGAGACTGACCCCGAGAGAGAGAGAGAGAGAGAGAGAGACTGACCCCGAGAGAGAGAGAGAGAGAGAGAGACTGACCCGAGAGAGAGAGAGAGAGACTGACCCAGAGAGAGAGAGAGAGAGAGAGACTGACCCAGAGAGAGAGAGAGAGACTGACCCAGCGAGAGAGAGAGAGAGAGAGACTGACCCAGCGAGAGAGAGAGAGAGAGAGACTGACCCCGAGAGAGAGAGAGAGACTGACCCAGAGAGAGAGAGAGAGAGAGAGACTGACCCAGAGAGAGAGAGAGAGAGAGAGAGACTGACCCAGCGAGAGAGAGAGAGAGAGAGAGACTGACCCTGAGAGAGAGAGAGGGAGAGAGACTGACCCTGAGAGAGAGAGAGCAAGAGACTGACCCTGAGAGAGAGAGAGAGAGAAAGAGACTGACCCCCGAGAGAGAGAGAGAGAGAGCAAGAGACTGACCCTGAGAGAGAGAAAGAGACTGACCCTGAGAGAGAGAGAGAAAGAGACTGACCCTGAGAGAGAGAGAGAGAAGAGACTGACCCTGAGAGAGAGAGAGAGAGAAAGAGACTGACCCTGAGAGAGAGAGAGAGAGAAAGAGACTGACCCTGAGAGAGAGAGAGAAAGAGACTGACCCTGAGAGAGAGAGAGAAAGAGACTGACCCTGAGAGAGAGACAGAAAGAGACTGACCCTGAGAGAGAGAGAGAGAGAGAGACTGGCCCTGAGAGAGAGAGAGAGAGAGACTGGCCCTGAGAGAGAGAGAGAGAGAGACTGGCCCTGAGAGAGAGAGAGAGAGAGACTGGCCCTGAGAGAGAGAGAGAGAGAGAGACTGGCCCTGAGAGAGAGAGAGAGAGAGAGACTGGCCCTGAGAGAGAGAGAGAGAGAGAGAGACTGGCCCTGAGAGAGAGAGAGAGAGAGAGAGACTGGCCCTGAGAGAGAGAGAGAGAGAGAGAGAGAGACTGGCCCTGAGAGAGAGAGAGAGAAAGAGAGAGACTGACCCTGAGAGAGAGAGAGAGAGAAAGAGAGAGACTGACCCTGAGAGAGAGAGAGAGAGAGAAAGAGACTGACCCTGAGGAGAGAGAGAGAGAGAATGACTGACCCTGAGAGAGAGAGAGAGAGAGAGAGACTGACCCTGAGAGAGAGTGACTGATCCAGAACTAGAGGGCACAGCCTCAAAATAAGGGGAGCAGTTTAGAGCAGGATTGAGGAGGAACTTCTTCACTCAAAGGGTGGTGAGTCTCTGGAATTCTCTGCCCATTGAAGTGGTGGAGGCTGCCTCGCTAAATATATTTAAGTCACGGGTCGATAGGTTTCTGATAGACAGGGGAATTAAGGGTTATGGGGAGAAAGCAGGAAAGTGGAACTGATCCACTTCAGATCAGCCATGATCTTATTGAATGGCGGGCAGGCTCAAAGGGCTTGATGGCCTACTCCTGCTCCTATTTCTAATGTTCTTATGACCCTGAGAGAGAGACTCTGACCCTGAGAGACTTACCCTGAGAGACAGACAAACCCTGAGAGACTGACCGTGAGAGAGAGTCTGACAATGAGAGAGACTGACTGACCGTGCGAGAGAGAGACTGACCCCAAGAGAGTGACCCTGAAAGACAGAGTGACCCTGAGAGTGATTCTGACCCGAGATAGAGTCTGACCCTGAGAGACTCAGATCCTGAGAGAGACTGACCCTGAGAGACTCTGAACCCAAGAATTAGTCTAAAAGTGAACCTCAAAGTAGGGAGGTCTTGCTGCAACTGTACAGGGTACTGGTGAGGCCGTAGCTGGAGTACTGTGTGCAGTTTTGGTCTCCACACTTGCGCAAGGATATTTTGGCCTTGGACGGAGTGCAGAGGAGGTTCACCAGGCTGATACCGGAGATGAGGGGGTTAGCCTATGAAGAGAGACCAAATAGACTGGGTCTGTACTCGTTGGAGTTTAGAAGGATGAGGGGGATCTTATAAAGACGTATAAGATAATGAAGGGGATGGATAGGGTAGAGGTAGAGAGATTCTTCCCGCTTAGAAAGGACAGCAGGACTAGAGGGCACAGCCTCAAGATAAGGGGGGTGCAGTTTAGATCAGAGTTGAGGAGGAACTTCTTCACTCAAAGGGTGGTGAATCTCTGGAATTCTCTGCCCGTTGAAGTGGTGGAGGCTACCTCGCTAAATATATTTAAGTCACGGGTAGATAGGTTTTTGACAGACAGGGGAATTAAGGGTTATGGGGAGAGGGTGGGAAAGTGGAACTGATCCACTTCAGATCAGCCATGATCTTATTGAATGGCGGGGCAGGCTCGAAGGGCTAGATGGCCTACTCCTGCTCCTATTTCTTATGCTCTTATGTTCTTATGAGACTGAACTTGAGAGAGAGTCTGAAGTCTGACCCTGAGAGAGTCCGACCCAGAGAGAGAGAGAATCTGACCCAGAGAGAGAGAGAGAGAGAGACTGACCCTGAGAGAGAGAGAGACACACAGACTGACCCAGAGAGAGAGTGAGTCTGACCCAGAGAGAGAGTGAGTCTGACCCAGTGAGTGAGTGACCCTGTCCCGGAGGGCGAGTGAGTGACCCTGTCCCGGAGGGCGAGTGAGTGATCCTGTCCCAGAGAGTGGATAAGGCGGGTTGGGGGCTTGGAATGATTGGGGGAGGGAGCATGGGAGAGAGGGACTGGATAAGTGGAAGGGGTGGGGAGAGGTAAGGAATGCAAGGTGGGAGGGAGGTAAGGGGAGAGGAGAGCGGAGGGGAGAGAAGGGGGCCGTGACTGATGAAGACCAGAGTGGTATATGCCTTTATTAACAGGGAGTTAGTTTAAGAGCCGTGGGGTAATGCTGCAACTATACCGGATGTCGGTGAGACCACATTTGGAATATTGTGTTCAGTTCTGGTCACCTCACTATAAGAAGGATGTGGAAGCATTGGAGAGAGTGCAGAGGAGATTTACCAGGATGCTGCCTGGTTTGGAGGGTAGGTCTTATGAGGAAAGGTTGAGGGAGCTGGGGCTTTTCTCTTTAGAGTGGAGGAGGATGAGAGGCGACTTAATAGAGGTTTATAAGAACATAAGAACATAAGAAATAGGAGCAGGAGTAGGCCATCTAGCCCTTCGAGCCTGCCCCGCCATTCAATAAGATCATGGCTGTTCTGTCGTGGCTCAGTTCCACATTCCCGCCCTCTCCCCATAACCCTTAATCCCCTCTTATCAAAAACCTATCAACCCGCGTCTTAAAAATATTTAGCGAGGCAGCCTCCACCACTTCAACGGGCAGAGAATTCCAGAGATTCACCACCCTTTGAGTGAAGAAGTTCCTCCTCAACTCCGTTCTAAACCGCCCCCCCTTTATCTTGAGGCTGTGCCCCCTAGTCCTACTGTCCTTTCTGAGCGGGAAGAGTCTCTCCACCTCTATCCTATCCATCCCATTCATCATCTTATACGTCTCAATGAGATCTCCCCTCATTCTTCTAAACTCTAATGAGTACAAGCCTAGTTTATTCAGCCTCTCCTCATAGCTCAACCCCCTTAACTCCGGTATCAGCCTAGTAAACCTCCTCTGCACTTCCTCCAAGGCCAAAATATCCTTGCATAAGTACGGCGCCCAAAACTGCACACAGTACTCCAGCTGCGGCCTCACCAATGCATTCAGAGACTATTTCCTCAGGTGGATGTAGCTGTTACTCGGGGGCATAACTATAAGGTTGATGGTGGGAGATATAGGAGGGATGTCCGAGGTAGATCAGAGAGTGGTTGGGGTGTGGAATACACTGCCTGCTGTGATAGTGGAGTCGGACACTTTAGGAACTTTCAAGCGGTTATTGGATAGGCACATGGAGCACACCAGAACGATAGGGAGTGGGATAGCTTGATCTTGGGATTGGACATAGCTCGGCACAACATTGAGGGCCGAAGGGCCTGTGCTGTGCTGTACTGTTCTACGTTTTTTTGACCACTCTGTCTACCTGTGACACTGCTTTCAATGAACTATGTACTTGTACTCCTAGGTTCCTCAGTTCCTCAACACTGCCCAGGGCCCTACCATTCACTGTATAAGCTCTACCCTGATTTAACTTTCCAAAATGCAACATCTCACACTTATTTGAGTGCCCCAGGAATCTGTTCTGGGATCCTTACTCTTTGTGATTTTTATAAATGAGCTGGATGAGGAAGTGGGGGGATGGGTTGGTAAGTTTGCTGATGACACAAAGGTTGGAGGTGCTGTGGATAGTCTGGAGGGATGTCAGAAGTTGCAGTGAGACATTGATAGGATGCAAGACTGGATGGAGAAGTGTGAAGTGGTTCATTTTGGCAGGTCACATAGGATGGCAGAACATAATATTAATGGTAGGACTCTTGGCAGTGTGGAAGATCAGAAGGATCTTGGGGTCTGAGTACATAGGATGCTCAAATCAGCTACGCAGGTAGAGGATGTGATCAAGAAGGCGTATGGTGTACTGGCCTTCATCAATCGAGGGACTGAGTTTAGGAGTCAAGGGATAATGTTGAACCTGGTCAGACCCCACTTGGAGTACTGTGCACAGTTCTGGTCGCCTCATTACAGGAAGGATGTGGAAGCTATTGAAAAGGTGCAGAGGAGATTTACAAGGATGTTGCCTGGATTGGGGAGCATGCCTTATGGGGATAGGTTAAGGGAGCTTGGCCTTCTCTCATCCTTTGTCTCTCCAAGGAGAAGTGATCTGATAGAGGTGTATAAGATGTTGAGAGGTATTGATCGAGTGGATTCTCAGAGGCTTTTTCCCAGGGCTGAAATGGTTGCCACAAGAGGACACAGGTTTAAGGTGCTGGGGAATAGGTACAGAGGAGATGTCAGGGGTAAGTTTTTCACTCAGAGGGTGGTGAGTGAGTGGAATTGGCTGCCAACAGTAGTGATGGAGGCGGGTTCGATAGGGTCTAATAAGAGACTTTTAGATAAGTACATAGAACTTAGTAAGATAGAGGGTTATAGGTCAGCCTAGTAATTTCTAAGATTGGGACATGTTCGGCACAACTTTGTGGGCCGAAGGGCCTGTATTGTGCTGTAGTTTTTCTGTGTTTCTATCTATATTTAAATGCATTTGCCAATCCTCGGCCAACTTCCCTAACTGATCAAGATCCCCCCGTAATTTTTGATAACCTTCTTTGCTATCAATGATACCTCATAAGTTAGTATCATCTACAAACATACTAACCATTCATTTATATTCAAATCATTTATATAAGTAACGAATAACAAGGATCCCAACACTAACCCCTGAAGCACACCACTAGTCACAGGCATCCAGTCTGAGAAACGACCTTCCACCATCACCCCCTGCTTCCTACCATCCAGCCAATTTTAAATCCAATTAGCTAGCTCTCCCTGGATCCCACGCGACTTAACCTTCCAGACTAGCCTGCCTTATAAACAACATCTACTGCCCTACCCGCATCCATCCTTTTGGTTCCCTCTTCGAAAACTCTAAAAGATTTGTCAGACATGACTTCCCATGCATAAAGCCGTGTTGGCTATCTCTAATCAGACCTTGACTATCCAAATGTTAGTGGACCTCGGCCCTCGGAATCGAGTAACTTACCCACCACTGACGTCAGTCTCATCTGCCTGTAACTCCTCAGTTTGTCTTTGCTACCCTTCTTAAACAATGAAACAACACTAGCCACACTCCAGTCTTCCATTTCTTCACCAATGGGAAGAGATGAAGCAAATATCTCTCCAAGAGCTCTGTAGGCCTCTAAAGGCCTTCGAAAAGTTCCAGAGATGTAGAGGAAAAGATTGCAAAGATGATTCTGGATAGAAGCAAAAGTAACAGGGTAGTTGTTATGGGGAATTTTAACTTTACAAATATTGACTGGAAAAGCTATAGTTCGAGTACTTTAGAGGGGTCAGTTTTTGTCCAATGTGCACAGGAGGTTTTCCTGACACAGTATGTAGATTGGCCAACAAGAGGTGAGGCTACATTGGATTTGGTACTGGGTAATGAACCAGACCAGGTGTTAGACTTGGAGGTAGCTTGTTCAAGGAACAGCTACGGCGAGTCCTTGATAAGTATGTACCTGTCAGGCAGGGAGGAAGTGGTCGAACGAGGGAACCGTGGTGTACTAGGGAAGTTGAATCTCTGGTGAAGAGGAAGAAGGAGGCATATGTCAAGATGAGACGTGAAGGCTCAGTTAGGGTGCTTGAGAGTTACAAATTAGCCAGGGAGGACCTAAAGAGAGAGCTAAGAAGAGCCAGGAGGGGACATGAGAAGCCTTTGGCAGGTAGGATCAAGGAAAATCCTAAAGCTTTCTATAGGTATATCAGGAATAAAAGATTGATTAGGGACAGTAGTGGGAAGTTGTGCGTGGAGTCTGAAGAGATAGGAGAGGCGCTAAATGAATATTTTTCGTCAGTGTTCACACAGGAAAAAGACAATGTTGTTGAGGAGAATACTGAAATACAGGCTTTTAGAACATAGAACACTACAGCACAAACAGGCCCTTCGGCCCGCGATTTGCGCCGATCACATCAACACCTATCTATAACCCCCAATCCCATAAAACCCCATATACTCATCCAGAAGTCTTTTAAAAGACCCCAGCGAGTTCGCCTCCACCACAACTGACGGCAGCCGATTCCATTCACTCACCACCCTCTGAGTGAAAAACTTACCCCTAACATCACCTCTGTACTTTCCTCCCTGCACCTTAAATCTGTGTCCTCTCGTAGCGACCATTTCAACCCGGGGAAATAGCCTCTGAGAATCCACCCTATCTATTCCTCTCAACATTTTATAAACTTCAATCAGGTCGCCTCTCAACCTTCGTCTCTCCAGGGAGAAGAGACCCAGCTCCCTCAACCTAACTTCATAAGGCATGCCTCCCAATCCAGGCAACATCCTTGTAAATCTCCTCTGTACCCTTTCAATAGCTTCTACGTCTTTCCTATAGTGAGGCGACCAGAACTGCGCACAGTACTCCAAATGAGGCCTGACAAGGGTCTTATAAAGTTGTAGCATTACCTCCCGACTCCTAAACTCAATCCCTCGATTAATGAAGGCCAGTACACCATACGCCTTCTTGACCACCTCTTCCACCTGCGAAGCCGATTTAAGAGTCCTGTGGACCCGGACCCCAAGATCCTTCTGCTCTTCAACACAGCTAAGACTCCTGCCCTTGATAGTGTACTCGTTCATCCCGTTGGTTCTGCCAAAATGGACGACTATGCATTTATCCGTGTTGAAGTCCATCTGCCACTTCTCTGCCCAGTCCTGCATCCTATTTATGTCCTGCTGCAACTTTTGACATCCTTCCAGACCATCCACAACACCACCGACCTTCGTGTCGTCAGCGAACTTACTTACCCATCCCTCCACTTCCTCATCCAGGTCATTTATGAAAATGACAAACAGCAAGGGTCCCAGAACAGATCCTTGAGGCACTCCACTGGTGACTGACCTCCATTCAGAAAAAGACCCATCCACAACCACTCTCTGCCTTCTGCAGGCAAGCCAGTTCTGGACCCACAAGGCCAAAGGCCCTTGGATCCCATGCCCTCTCACCTTTTCAAGAAGTCTTGCATGGGGGACCTTATCAAATGCCTTGCTGAAGTCCATGTAAACCACGTCCACTGCACTTCCTTCGTCAATGTGTTCAGTCACATTATCGAAGAACTCAACTAGGCTCGTAAGGCACGACCTGCCCTTGACAAATCCATGCTGACTATTCCTGATCATGTCAAACCTCTCCAAATGCTCGTAAATCTTGTCCCTCAGAAGCCTCTCCATCAGCTTACCGACCACTGAGGTCAGACTCACCGGTCGGTAATTTCCCGGGCTATCCCTGTTCCCTTTCTTAAAAATAGGGACTACATCCGCAATCCTCCAATCTTCCGGAACCTCTCCCGTCTCCATTGATGACGCAAAGATCATCGCCAGGGGCTCTGCAATCACTTCCCTCGCCTCCCACAGTAACCTGGGGTACATCCCATCTGGTCCTGGCGACTTATCTATCTTGATAGAATTCAAAAGTTCTAACACATCCTCCTCCTTAATATCCACAAACTCAATCTTTTCCATCTGTTGCAAATCCGTAGCAAAATCTCCCAGATCAGCTTCCACCGTGAATACTGAGGCAAAGTACTCATTAAGCACCTCTGCCATTTCTTCTGGTTCCACACAGACCTTCACCTTTTATCGGTCCTATCCCTTCTCTTCTCATCCTTTTATCTTTCACATATTTATAGAAGGCTTTGGGATTCTCCTTAATCTTACTCGCCAAGGTCTTCTCATGACCCCTTCTGGCTCTCCTAATTTCCCTTTTAAGCTCCCTTCTACAGTCCTTATACTCCTCAAGATCCTTAACCTCTCCTAGTTCCCTGAACCTTTTGTACACCTTCCCTTTCCTCCTGACTAGGTTCAACACAGCATTCGTGCACCACGGTTCCTGCGACCTACCAAAACCCCCTTGTCTCATCGGAACGTTGTCATGCTTTTAGACTAGACGGGATTGAGGTACATAAGGAGGAGGTGTTAGCAATTCCTGAGAGTATGAATATAGATAAGTCCCCTGGGCCGGATGGAATTTACGCTAGGATTCTCTGGGAGGCTAGGGAGGAGATTGCAGAGCCTTTGGCTTTGATCTTCATGTCGTCATTGTCTACAGGTATAGTACCGGAAGACTGGAGGATAGCAAATGTTGTCCCCTTGTTCAAGAAGGGGAGTAGAGACCATCCTGGGAATTATAGACCGGTGAGCCTTACTTCTGTGGTGGTCAAAGTTTTGGAAAGGATTATAAGAACATAGAACACTACAGCACAAATAGGCCCTTCGGCCCACAAGTTTCACTGATCATATCCCTACCTACTAGGCCTATCTATAACCCTTAATCCCATTAAATCCCATATACTCATCCAGAAGTCTCTTAAAAGACCCCAACGAGTTCGCCTCTACCACCCCCGATGGCAGCCGATTCCACTCACTCACTACCCTCTGAGTGAAAAACTTACCCCTAACATCTCCTCTGTACTTGCTCCCCAGCACCTTAAACCAGTGTCCTCTCGTAGCGACCATTTCAGCCCTGGGAAATAGCCTCTGAGAATCCACCCTATCTATTCCTCTCAACATTTTATAAACCTCTATCAGGTCACCTCTCAACCTTCGTCTCTCCAGGGAGAAGAGTCCCAGCTCCCTCAACCTATCTTCATAAGGCATGCCTCCCAATCCAGGCAACATCCTTGTAAACCTCCTCTGCACCCTCTCAATAGCTTCCACATCCTTCCTGTAGTGAGGATAATAAGAGATAAGATTTATGATCATCTAGAAAGGAATAATTTGATTAGGTGTTGAAGTGGAAATTTTCCTGCTTCTTGACTATGGTAGAAAGACTCCACAAAGTTTATTCCAACAAAATAACTTGTCTTTATTTACAAAACACTCCATGCAGTATTGGCAAAAACTTGAGTTCAGAGAGCTGTCGTCACAACTTGTTAATTCTTCCTCAAGTCCGTGCCTACATACAGTTCAGTATTTATGCATAATCATTATCAGTTTGTGTGACCAGAGCTTGTTGAGGAATTCGATCAGCAATTGCGTCATAAGCAATGTCATAAATCATGGTACAGCCAGCTGACCACCTAGAACTCCCTGTCTCATCAGTCGTACCTTTATCTTGTCCTTTGATGAAGAAGGTCAGTGACTCCTTCATCCCTGACCTTGTCTTGCTCATACAGCCCTAGGTTATGCGGAGTCAGCCTTATCAGGTCTTGATCTTCTCTGGTCTTATTCATGTCTTAGGTTACACGGAGTCAGTTTTCCTCATATTCTACCAAATACTTGACCAATTTTCCCATCATGCCACTACTTCATTCGTACAACTTCACATTTCCTCTTTTGTCATATCATGACAACTAGTTAAATATCCATGACCCAATTAAAAATGCATTTACACAAGCAACCAAGCAATCCTATCCCTAGTAGCAGTAGCATGAAGGTCTTAAAGATCCAATCAAATAATCTGTGACCCAGCCATCCCAACCAACCCGGTGGGTCATAGTCACAAAATTTATGACCAATCTTTTGAATTTGATCAGCCTGTTTCTTAATATGGTCAGCCAGGTTGGTGATCATTTCAGAGATATCTGGGATATAAGTACAGCATTCCTGACCTACAATGGTGCATGTTCCTCCCTGTGAGGCTAACAGATAATCCAAAACCAGCCAATTTTGCAATGCCGCGGTCTGGACACCCACTAGCTCAGCCAAGACCTCGGCCACTGCCTGTCCAGTTGTCCTGGCTTCTGCCGCTGTTATGTTTGTCAGTTGTTCCATTATAGGCCGTAAAATCATCAGCCAATGTCATCCAGGGTGTTGGGGATGTCATGTGCCCATGAGCTATTAGAGGTTAAATTCCATACCCTGGACTAATCAAGAACAAACACCCTTTTGGTAGATAGATTTGCTACTGGTCCTTGCCACTCAGCTGTAAGGTTGCAGCTACTTTGCCCCATTAACTTTCCTTTCCCTGAATTACTAAAACATAGGGAACCTCGCACATCATTCGAGGGGATAATAAGGGAGGGTGGAAGTGAGGCATGATTATAAGCAGGCTGGTACCAAGCTGAAAACCTAGTCATTTCGTAGCCAGCCAATTTCCATCCTAGCGTATATCCCCCAATCCCTGATTGGTTTTGATGTAGAACCCATTCAGCTGTCTCTGCTGTATGGAATGGGAGGGATTGGAGAGGTATTCCTTCCCTCGAATGGCCGGGGATGTGGGTACAAACCCAACACTTGCTTACATTCAATTTTTCAGCATAAATATGTGAACATATATAAATAGGTATTCGCATGCAGTCCCTGGGTAGTTCGCTTTTTCACTACCGAGTGGCCATTAAGGCCAAATAGTCCAGAAAATGCAAACAATATAACGAAGATCTTCATCGTATCTGGGCTGGAGACAATCTTCTTGCAATCAGATAGATGGATCCAACTCGAATGTCCTTCAAGCTTGACGGGAGTCGGTGTGGTCAGTAATACTTGAAAAGGTCCGCTCCAGCCTTGTCCTAGTTTCTTTCTATCCCAGTTCTTCACCAATATGTAATCTCCAGGTTCGATCACTGCATGTCGAGGGGTGGCTGTCCCTGCTCTCTGGGAGATGTGCCTGTTTTATCTGTGAGTGAAGAAACTTCAGAGAAAGTGTTCATTACTTCAAATAATTCTACATCTGTTCCCCCATCACCTGGAGGTCTACTCCCTCCAGGGGTTTTTCACGGGCATCCCAGGGAGTGCTCATTGGCTGACCGTAGACTCTCTCTGCAGCTGACAGTCTGGTCTGCGAATGGGGAATCACCTGCATGTGAAACAGTGCCAAGGGCAATACCCCAGCCAATTTCATCCAGTTTCTTCAGTCAATTTAGATAATTTTTCTTTTAAAGTCCCGTTGGCCCTTTCCACAATTCCTGCTGCCTGCGGGTGATACGCGCAGTGCAGTTGTTGTTTAATTATGAGTGCTTTGCACAATTCAGTATTGATCCGAGCCACAAAATGTGGTCCATTATCTGAGCTCACCATTTCGGGTGCCCCAAAACGAGGAATAACTTCTGTCAACCATAATTTCACCACCGTATGTGCAGTACAATTCCTGGCGGGGAAGGCTTCAATCCATTTACTAAACACATTGATTATTACTAAACAATATTTATAGCAATGTACTTTTGATAATTCAATAAAATCAAGCTGTATACAGGCAAAAGGGCCATCTGGCAAGAGAGTGGTTCCAGGTGGGCATTTAATCCCTTTACCCTTATTATTTCTCATGCAAATGAGGCATTGATCCAGCCACATTTGTGCTGCTGTATTCAAATCTGGGTGCCACCAAGTCTTTAGAAGTAGCTGTACCATTCTCTCCTTGCCAAGATGGGTACAAGAATGCAAATAGTCAATAAGTACCGACAATAAAGAATTCGGAATACAAACTTAACCAACTGGAGTAAGCCAGAGGTCCCGTGCCAAGGAGTGCGAATACCCCATTGACTTCCATAGTGTGCGCTCAGAATCAGAGGTGTCCCTCTGTAAATCTCTGGCATGCCCTTTGTCCCTAATGCAGGTACCTGATTTAGAGCCTGATTACCCCCAGTGGGAACGATCACAGAGGCCGATACAGCTGCTGCCTTGGTAGCTGAATCAGCATGGGCATTCCCTAATTGCACAGGAGTGTTCCCCTTTGTATGCACAACACATTAAATAACAGCCAATTGATGAGGAAAGGGAGGTTCTAGGGGGTCAACTCCTCCTCTTCCTCTGTATTGCCTGAATAGGGAAACAGCGGCATGCCAGGGCAACTGGGAGGATCCTCCTGATGTTTACTCTGATGGGCAGGTTGGACTCGCCTATCACCTTTCTTAACCTTACTCTGGTGTTTCATCTCATGATTCTTCCCAAAGCTCACACTCCAATTTCAAAGTTTCCCAATCCTTTGATTTCCCGTCCACACATTCATCAAATCCCTCTTCTACATGCGTTATCCCTCCAGCTCATTAATAACGATTGTTTGTGGTGCCTACTTGACTCTTTTTTCCACTTGGAAATTAAAATTTTCCAAATAGCTTTTTCTGCTGCAGTGCAATTTTCCAAGTTCTATGTGCCACCTACTGGCCAAATATCTTTATGATGTGGGTATGCCGGCGTTGGACTGGCGTAAACACAGTAAAAAGTCTGACAACACCAGGTTTTAGTCCAACCGATTTATTTGATAATAGACTCACAAGCTTTCGGGGTTAGCCCCTTCGTCAGGACAAAGGGACTAACCCCGAAAGCTTGTGAGTCTATTATCAAATAAATCGGTTGGACTAAAACCTGGTGTTGTCAAATATCTTTACCCAATTTACTATTTAGTGCAGCCGATAATTGAAGTATATTATGTTCCTGATCAGGATATTCGGAACACATAAAAACCAAAGGAGAATTGCCCCCCCCGCCGTTTTGTCAAAAACCTGTCCGTAACGTCAGTATATCGTGCTTCTAGCAAAAACGTTAATAAAAAGAATTCCTGGTACCAAAATCAAATCACAGGGTCCCTGACCCAAACTAAGAAAAATCAGCATGGATAGTCAGCACGGTTTTGTGAAGGGTAGGTCGTGCCTCACAAATCTTATTGAGTTCTTTGAGTAAGTGACCAAAGAGGTGGATGAGGGTAAAGCAGTTGATGTTGTGTATATGGATTTCAGTAAAGAATTCATAAGAACATAAGGAACACGAGCAGGAGTAGGCCATCTAGCCCTTCGAGCCTGCCCCGCCATTCAATAAGATCATGGCTGATCTGAAGTGGATCAGTTCCACTTTCCCGCTTTCTCCCCATAACCCTTAATCCCCTGTCTACCAAAAACCTATCTACCCGTGACTTAAATATATTTAGCGAGGTAGCCTCCACCACTTCAACGGGCAGAGAATTCCAGAGATTCACCACCCTTTGAGTGAAGAAGTTCCTCCTCAACTCCAATCTAAACCGCGACCCCCCCCCCCCCCCCTTATCTTGAGGCTGTGCCCTCTCATTCTGGTTTCCTTTCTAAGTGGGAAGAATCTCTCTACCTCTACCCTATCCATCACCTTCATTATCTTATACGTCTCTATAAGATCTCCCCTCATCCTTCTAAACTCCCAACGAGTACAGACCCAGTCTATTCAGTCTCTCTTCATAGTCCAATCCCCTCATCTCCGGTATCAGCCTGGTGAACCTCCTCTGCACTCGCTCCAAGGCCAAAATATCCTCTCACAAATGCAATGACCAAAACTGCGCACAGTACTCCAGCTGCGGCCTCACCAATGCCCTATACAGCTGCAGCAAGACCTCCCTGCTTTTATATTCTATCCCCCTCGCTATGAAGGCCAGCATCCCATTCGCCTTCTTGACCACCTGCTGCACCTGCAGACTGGGTTTTAGCGACTCATGCACAAGGACCCCCAGGTCCCTCTGCACTGTAGCATGCTGCAGCTTTTCGCCTTTCAATAATAATCCCTCCTACTATTATTTCTATGAAAGTGGATAAAGTCGATAAAGTTCCCCACGGTAAGCTATTGCAGAAGATATGGAGGCATGGGTTTGAGGGTGATTTAGCAGTTTGGATCAGGATTTGGCTAGCTGATGGAAGACAGAGGGTGGTGGTTGATGGGAAATATTCAACCTGGAGTTCAGTTACTTAGTGATGGACCACAAGGATCTGTGTTGGGGCCACTGTTATTAGTCATTTTTATAAATGACCCGGATAAGGGTGTAGAAGGATGGGTTACCCACCTCTACTACTACCTCTGGCAGCTTGTTCCAGACACTCACCACTCTCTCTGTGAAAAAATTCCTCCTTTGGACACTTGTGTCCCTCTCCCCTCTCACCTTAATCCTATGCCCTCTAGTTTTAAACTCTACGTTTGGGAAAAGATATTGACTATCTAGCTTATCTGTGGCCCTCATTATTTTGTAGACCTCTATAAGATCACCCCTCAGCCTCCGACACTCTTGAGAAAAAAGTCCCAGTCTATCCAGCCTCTCCTTATAACTCAATCCATCAAGTCCCGGTAGCATCCTAGTAAATCTTTTCTGCACTCTTTCAATCTCATAATATCCTTTCTGTAATAGGGTGACCAGAATTGCACACAATATTCTAAGTGTGACCTTACCAATATCTTGTACAACTTCAACAAGACGTCCCAACTCCTGTATTCAATGTTCTGATCGATGAAACCAAGCATGCTGAATGCCGCCTTCACCACTCTGTCCACCTGTGACTCCACTTTCAAGGAGCTATGAATCTGTACCCCTAGATCTCTTTGTTCTGTAACTCTCCCCAATGCCCTACCATTAACTGAGTAAGTCCTGCCCTGGTTCAATCTACCAAAATGCATCACCTCGCATTTATCTAAATTAAACTCCATCTGCCATTCGTCAGCCCACTGGCCCAATTGATCAAGATCCTGTTGCAATTGGAGATAACTTTCTTCACTGTCCACTATGCCACCAATCTTGGTGTCATCTGCAAACTTACTAACCATGCCTCCTATATTCTCATCCAAATCATTAATATAAATGACAAATAACAGTGGACCCAGCACTGATCCCTGAGGCACACCGCTGGTCACAGGCCTCCAGTTTGAAAAACAACTCTCTACAACCAACCCTCTGGCTTCTGTCAAGAAGCCAATTTTCTATCCATTTAGATACCTCACCCTGGATCCCGTGAGATTTAACCTTATGCAACAACCTACCATGTGGTACCTTGTCAAAGGCCTTGCTAAAGTCCATGTAGACAACATCAACTGCACTGCCCCCATCTACCTTCTTGGTTACCCCTTCAAAAAACTCAATCAAATTTGTGAGACATGATTTTCCACTCACAAAGCCATGCTGACTGTCCCTAATCAGTCCTTGTGTCTCTAAATGCCTGTAGATCCTGTCTCTGAAAATACCTTCCAACAATTTACCCACCACAGATGTGAGTCTCACTGGCCTGTAGTTCCCAGGCTTTTCCCTGCAGCCCTTTTTAAACAAAGGCACAACATTTACCACTCTCCAATCTTCAGGCACCTCATCCGTGACTATCGATGATTCAAATACCTCAGCTAGGGGACCCGCAATTTCCGCCCTACCCTCCCACAATGTCCTGGGATACATTTCATCAGGTCCCGGGAATTTATCTACCTTGATGCACTTTAAGACTTACAGCACCTCCTTCTCTGTAAATATGTACACTCCTCAAGACATCACTATTTATTCCCCTAAGTTCCTTAACATCCATGCTTTTCTCAACAGTAAATACTGATGAGAAATATTCATTTAGGATCTCACCCATCTCTTGTGGACCTGCACATAGATGACCTTGTTGATCCTTAAGAGGCCCTACTCTCTCCCCTGTTACTCTTTTGCCCTTTCTGTATTTGTAGAAGCTCTTTGGATTCTCCTTTGCGTTTTCTGCCAAAACAATCTCGTGTCCCCTTTTGTGCCCTCCTGATTACTCTCTTAGCTCCATCCTACACCCCCTATATGGATGCTACGCTCACCAGCCTGCAGCTCCCAAGCTGTAGAACTTCTTGGGATTTCCTTTAACCTTTCCTGCTTCGAACATTTCAAGTTTTAAGTTGTCTGGATTTTAGTAAGGCGTTCGATAAGGTTCACCATGGTAGGCTTCTGCAGAAAATGCAGATGTATGGGATTGTGGGTAATCTAGGAAATTGGATCAGGAATTGGCTATCAGATAGGAGACAGAGGGTGGTGGTGGATGGTAAATATTCATCATGGAGTGCAGTTACGAGTGGTGTGCCTCAGGGATCTGTTTTGGGGCCACTGTTGTTTGTAATTTTTATTAATGATCTGGATGAGGGTATAGTTGGGTGGATTAGTAAATTTGCTGATGACACCAAAGTTGGAGGTGTGGTAGATTGTGAGGAAGGGTGTCATAGTCTGCAGGGAGACTTAGATAGGTTGCAGAGCTGGGCCGAGAGGTGGCGGATGGAATTTAATGCGGAGAAGTGTGAGGTAATTCACTTTGGTAGGAGCAACAGATGTGTCGAGTATAGGGCTAACGGGAGGACTTTGAATAGTGTGGATGAACAGAGGGATCTAGGTGTGTGTGTACATAGATCCCTGAAAGTTGGGAATCAAGTAGATAAGGTTGTCAAGAAGGCGTACGGTGTCTTGGCGTTTATTGGTAGGGGGATTGAATTTAGGAGTCGCAGTGTAATGTTGCAACTGTACACTACTCTAGTGCGGCCGCACTTGGAGTACTGTGTGCAGTTCTGGTCCCCGCATTACAAGAAGGATGTGGAGGCGTTGGAGAGGGTGCAGAGGAGGTTTACTAGGATGTTGCCTGGTATGGTGGGGAGGTCATATGAGGAGAGACTGAGGGATCTAGGGTTGTTTTCGTTGGAAAGAAGGCGGCTAAGAGGGGATCTTATTGAAACATATAAGATGATTAGAGGTTTAGATAGGGTGGATAGTGATAGCCTTTTTCCTCGGATGGAGAAAGCTAGCACGAGGGGGCATGGCTTTAAATTAAGGGGGGGTAGTTATAGGACGGATGTCAGGGGTAGGTTCTTTACCCAGCGGGTGGTGAGGGATTGGAATGCCCTGCCTGCTGCAGTTGTAAATGCGTCTAGTTTGGGGGCGTTTAAGAGATCTCTGGATAGGTTTATGGACGAAAAGGGATTGGTATAGGCTAGTGGGTCATTGTTTTTGTAACTGGTCGGCGCAACATCGTGGGCCGAAGGGCCTGTTCTGCGCTGTAATGTTCTATGTTCTATGTTCTATGTTCTTCCAGTTCTCTCACTTTTCGCCGTTCCTTCTCTCTTTCTCTTTGTTCATCCAGAGCTATTTGCTTTCTTTCCTTGGATTCTCTTTCTTTGAATTGCAATTCAAACTGTTTTTACTCTTTTTGTTCTGCCATGGCCAGCCTCTCTTCTGCTATTCTCTATCTTCCTTCCATTCCAGTCCAGATCTGATTCTAGTGAGCCACTTAGAAGTTTTCATCAAAACAAACTTTATTTAACACAGCTAAAATATAACAAAAGAATTAGCATACCTTTTACCAATTGAAATACTTAAACATGACAAAGTATAATTATTAACAGCTAGCTATTTCTATTCGTCCCAATTTAAGCAGTATCTCATAGACATAAATTCATTTTCAGAGAATCAGTTGGCAATACACAGGCTGACGTGAATTCCCAGTCCTCCAGTCTCTGGACAGAGATACTGACCGGCACTGTCTCTCAGACAGCAGCTTCCAGAGGAAAACATAGTAGATAGAAGCCGGAGGAGGCCATTTGACCCTTCCAGCCTGCTCCACCATTCATCACCATCATGACTGATTGTCCAATTCAATATCCTAATCCTGCTTTCTCCCCATAACCTTTGATCCCATTCACCCCAAGTGCTATATCCAACCTCCTCTTGAATACATCCAATGTTTTGGCATCAGCAACTTCCTGTGGTAATGAATTCCACAGAATCACCACCCTTTGGATGAAGAAATCTCTCCTCATCTCCGTCCTAAATGGTCTACCCCGAATCCTCAGACTGTGACCCCTCGTTCTGGACACCCCCACAATCGGGACCATCCTCCCTGCATCTACCCTGTGTAGTCCTGTTAGACTTTTATAAGTCTCTGTGAGATCCCCCCCTCATTTGTTTGAACTCCAGTGAAAACAATCCTAACCTGGTCAACCTCTCCTCATACGTCAGTCCCTCCATCCCTGGAATCAGCCTGGTAAACCTTCACTGTCCTCCCTCGAGAGCAAGAACATCCTTCCTCAGAAAAGGAGACCAAAACTGTACACAATGCTCTAGGTGTGGCCTCACCAAGGCCCCTGTATAATTGCAGCAACACATCCCTGCTCCTGTACTCAAAACCTCTCACAGTGAAGGCCAACGTACCATTCACCTGCTTTACTGCCTGCTGTGCCTGCACACTTACCTTCACTGACTGGTACACAAGGACACCCAGGTCCCTCTGCACACTCCCCTCTCCCAACTTACAGCCATTCAGGTAGTAATCTGCCGCCTTGTTTTTGCTTCCAAAGTGAATAACCTCACACTTATCAAAATTATTCTGCATCTGCCATTTATTTGCCCACTCACCCAAACTAACCAGATCATTCTGAAGGATCTCTGTATCCTCGTCGCAGTTCACCCTCCCACCCAACTTGGTATCACCTGCAAACTTTGAGATGTTACATTTTGTTCCCTCATCCAAATCACTAATATATATTGTGAATAGCTGGGGTCCCAGCACCGATCCCTGTGGCACCCCACCAGTTACTGTCTGCCAGTTTGAAAAGCACCCATTAATTCCTACTCTTTGTTTCCTCTCTGCCAACCAGTTATCTATACATCTCAATACACTTCCCCAAATCCCATTCACTTTAATCTTGCATGATAATCTCTTGGGTGAGACTTTGTCAACCTCTTTCTGAAAGCCCAAATGTACCACATCTACTGGTTCCCCCTTGTCAACTCTACTAGTTACATCTTCAAAGAATTCCAGTAGATTTGTCAAGCGTGATTTCCCTTTCATAAATCCATGCTGACTCTATCTGCTCCTGTCACTGCTTTCTAAATGCTCTGCTATAAAGTCCTTGATAATGGATTTGAGAATTTTCCCCACTACCGATGTTAAGCTTCCTGGTCTATAATTCCCTGTTTTGTCTCTACCTCACTTTTTGAATATTGGAGTAACATTCGCTACCCTTCAATCTACAGGGACTGTTCCAGAGTCACTAGAATTGATAGGATGCAGAGCTGGGCAGAAAAGTAGCAGATGGAGTTTAACCCTGATAAATGTGAGGTGATTCATTTTGGTAGGACAAACTTAAATGCAGATTAGAGGTTTATAAGATGATGAGAGGGATTGATAGAGTGGACGTGCAGAGACTATTTCCTCGGGTGAAGGTAGCTGTTACTCGGGGGCATAACTATAAGGTTCATGGTGGGAGATATAGGAGGGATGTCCGAGGTAGATTCTTCACTCAGAGAGAGGTTGGGGTGTGGAATACACTCCCTGCGGTGATAGTGGAGTCGGACACTTTAGGAACTTTCAAGCGGTTATTGGATAGGCACATGGAGCACTCCAGAATGATAGGGAGTGGGATACCTTGATCTTGGGTTTGGACATAGCTCAGCACAACATCGAGGGCCTGTACTGTGCTGTACTGTTCTATGTTTCTATGTTCTAGAATTCTGGAAGATGATCACCAATGCATCCACTATTTGTAGAGTCACTTCCTTTAGTACTCTGGGATGTAGATTATCAGGCCCTGGGGAATTATCCACCTTCAAATCCATCAATTTTCCCAGTTTCCCAGCACCATTTCTCGACCAATAATGATATCTCTTATTTCTTCCTTCTCATTAAATTTTGTCTGTGTGCAGCAGAACCCCAGTGTTCAGGGATTGATTGCTGTTTTCTGTTTGCAGAACCCTCCACATTTGCAAGGGACTTTTCCACAGGGTACCTGATTGGAGAGATTTTAAATAAGCACCAACTACAGGATGACTTTGATCAGTTCTCCAAAGGCAGGTAAGAAAGTTTCCTCTCCCTCTCTGTTCTGGTAGATTAGTTATACAGAAACATGCCTCAGGGAGCACAGCCATCTTGTAACAACACTGACAAGGATGACAAGGTTATCTTGGATTTCTAGCTGTGTTGGGTTATACTGTGGAGCTGCGCAGTTCACTGCTGACTTGCAGGATGATGTTGAATTCATCTTGGGATTATTAATACCCACAGTGCAGCAGGAGGCCATTCAGCCCATTGATTTGCACCAACCTTCCAACAGATCTTCCCCAGCCCTTATCCCTATAAGTGGTGCTAACCCTGTGTCACCTTAGTCATAATCAACAATCCTCCAGGCTCTCTAGTTTCCTCCCACAGTCTGAAAGACGTGCTGGTTAGATTGATTGGCCATGATAAGTTAACCCTTATGTCCAAAGGTGTGTCAGTTTGGGAGATTACTGTAAACATGCACCCTGTATACAATACTCCCCCTGCGTACACAATACTGCTCCTCACCATGCACGCAAGATGCCCCCCATGTACACAATACACCCCTCTGTGAACACAATACCCCCCACATACCATATACTCCATCCACATACGTGATACTCCATCTGTGTACACAATATTCCCCCGCGTATACAGTACTCCCTCTGCGTACTCAATACTCCCCTGCATTACACAATACCTCCTGCGTACCCAATACTCTCCATGTACACAATACTCTGCAATCCTAAGTCCCATATACTCATCCAGAAGTCACTTAAAAGACCCTATCGAATTTGCCTCCAGCACCACCGACGGCAGCCGATTCCACTCACTCACCACCCTCTGAGTGAAAAACTTACCCCTAACATCTCCTCTGTACTTGCTTCCCAGCACCTTAAACCTGTGACCTCTCGTAGCGACCATTTCAGCCCTGGAAAATAGCCTCCGAGAATCCACCCTATCTATTCCTCTCAACGTTTTATAAACCTCTATCAGCTTGCCTCTCATCCTTCGTCTCTCCAGGGAGAAGAGACCCAGCTCCCTCAACCTAACTTCATAAGGCATACCTCCCAATCCAGGCAACATCCTTGTAAATCTCCTCTGTACCCTCTCAATAGCTTCCACATCCTTCCTGTAGTGAGGCGACCAGAACTGCGTACAGTACTCCAAGTGGGGTCTGACAAGGGTCTTATAAAGTTGCAGCATTACCTCCCGACTCCTAAACTCAATCCCTCGATTAATGAAGGCCAGTACACCATACGCCTTCTTGACCACATCCTCCACCTGCGAGGCCAACTTAGGAGTCCTATGGACCCGGACCCCAAGGTCCTTCTGATCCTCTACACTACTAAGAGTCTTACCCTGCATCCCATTGGTCCTGCCAAAATGGACCACTACACATTTATCCATGTTGAAGTCCATCTGCCACTTCTCCGCCCAGTCCTGCATCCTATCTATGTCACACTGCAACTTCTGACATCCCTCCAAACTATCCACAACACCACCAACCTTCGTATCGTCGGCAAACTTACTAACCCATCCCTCCACTTCCTCATCCAGGTCATTTATGAAAATTACAATTATTGTGTACACAATACTCCCCCACGTACACAATACTCCTCCCATGTACACAATACCTGTCCCCTGTACACAATACCCACCTCTGTGTGCACAGCCCTCTCCGCGTACACAATGCCCCCTGCATACACAAAACCTCCTCCCTATGTACATAATACCCTCCCCGCATAAACAATACTCACCATGCATAAACATAAGAGCATAAGAACTAGGAACAGGCATCTGGTCCCTCGATCCTGCTCCCCCATTCAATAAGATCATGGTTGATCTTTTCATGGACTCAGTTCCACTTACCCGCCCACTCACCATAACCCTTAATTCCTTTACTGTTCAAAAATGTATCTATCCTTGCCTTAAAAACATTCAATGAGGGAGCCTCAACTGCTTCACTGGGCAGGGAATTCCACAGATTCACAACCCTTTGTGTGAAGAAGTTCTTCCTCAACTCAGTCCTAAGTCTGCTTCCCCTTATTTTGAGGCTATTCCCCCTAGTTCTAGTTTCACCTGCCAGTGGAAACAACTTCCCTGCTTCTATCTTATCTATTTATTTCATAATCTTATATGTTTCTATAAGATCTCCCCTCATTCTTCTGAATTCCAATGAGTATAGCCCCAGTCTACTCAGTCTCTCCTCATAAGCCAACCCTCTCAACTCCAGAATCAACCTAGAGAATCTCCTCTACACCCCCTCCAGTGCCAGTATATCCTTTCTCAAGTAAGGAGATCAAAACTGTACACAGTACTCCAGGTGTGGCCTCACCAGCACCTTATACAGCTGTAACATAACCTCACTGTTTTTAAACTCCATCCCTCTGGCAATGAAGGACAAAATTCCATTTACCTTCTTAATTACCTGCTGTACCTGCAAACCAACTCCTTGTGATTCCTGCACAAGGACACCCAGATCCCTCTGCACAGCAGCATGCTGCAATTTTTTGCCATTTAAATAATAGTCCATTTTGCTGTTATTCCGACCAAAATGGATGACCTCACATTTACCAACATTGTACTCCATCTGCCAGACCCTCGCCCACTCACTTAGATTATCTATATCCCTTTACAGACTTTCAGTATCCTCTGCACACTTTGCTCTGCCTCCCATCTTAGTGTCATCTGTGAATTTTGACACACTACACCTGGTCCCCAATTCCAAATCATCGATGTAAATTGTAAACAATTGTGGTCCCAACACTGATCCCTGAGGCACACCACTAGTCACTGATCACCAACCAGAAAAACATCCATTTACCCCCACTCTTTGCTCTCTGTTAGTTAACCAATCCTCTATCCACACTAATACATTACCCATAACACTGCACCTTCACCTTATGTAGCAGTCTTTGGTGCGGCACCTTGTCAAATACCTTCTGGAAATCCAGATACACCACATCCACAGGTTCCCCACTGCCCACTGCACATGTAATGTTCTCCAAGAATTCCACCAAATTAGTCAAACATGACCTGCCCTTCATGAACCCATACTGCGTATTACCAATGGGACAATTTATATCCAGATGTCTCGCTATTTCTTCCTTGTTGATAGATTCAAGCATTTTCCCTCCTACAGAAGTTAAGCTAACCGGCCTATAGTTACCTGCCTTTTGTCTACCTTTTATAAACAGTGGCCTCACATTTGCTGTTTTCCAATCTGCGGGAACCACCCCAGAGTCCAGTGAATTTTGGTAAATTACCACCAGTGTATTTGCTATTTCTCCCACCATCTCCTTTAATACCCTGGGATGTATTCTATCAGGACCAGGAGACTTGTCTACCTTTAGTCCCATTAACTTGCCCA
The DNA here is from genome assembly GCF_965287045.1 of Carcharhinus amblyrhynchos. Lineage (NCBI taxonomy): Eukaryota > Metazoa > Chordata > Chondrichthyes > Carcharhiniformes > Carcharhinidae > Carcharhinus > Carcharhinus amblyrhynchos. The sequence continues at coordinate 26,489 of NW_027650897.1, forward strand.
ACACTATCTCTTTTGCGATAATGACAATCCCTCACCGTGTACACAATGCCCTCCCCATGTATACAATACTCACTCCCTGCATACATAATATTTCCTCTCCATGTATACAATAGTTCCTCTCCACTTACACAATGCTCCCCACGCACTCAATACCTCCTGTGTACACAATATCCCTCGTTGCATACACAATACTCGCCCTACATACACAATACCCTCCCCTCTCGTACACAATACTCCCCCCACATACAAAATACCCTCCCCGCATACACAATATCCTCCCAATGTGCACAATATTCCCTGTGTACACAATACCCGTCATAAGAACATAAGAAATAGGAGCAGGAGTAGGCCAACTAGCCCTTCGAGCCTGCCCCGCCATTCAATAAGATCATGGCTGATCTGTCGTGGCTCAGTTCCACATTCCCGCCCTCTCCCCATAACCCTTAATCTCCTTGCCTATCAAAAACCTATCAACCCGCGTCTTAAAAATATTGAGCGAGGCAGCCTCCACCACTTCAACGGGCAGAGAATTCCAGAGATTCACCACCCTTTGAGTGAAGAAGTTCCTCCTCAACTCCGTTCTAAACCGCCCTCCCTTTATCTTGAGGCTGTGCCCCCTAGTCCTACTGTCCTTTCTGAGCGGGAAGAGTCTCTCCACCTCTATCCTATCCATCCCATTCATCATCTTATACGTCTCAATGAGATCTCCCCTCATTCTTCTAAACTCTAACGAGTACAAGCCTAGTTTATTCAGCCTCTCCTCATAGTTCAACCCCCTCAACTCCGGTATCAGCCTAGTAAACCTCCTCTGCACTCCCTCCAAGGCCAAAATATCCTTGCGTAAGTGCGGCAACCAAAACTGCACACACTACTCCAGCTGCGGCCTCACCAGTGCCCTATACAGCTGCAGCAAGACCTCCCTACTTTTATATTCAATCCCCCTCGCTATGAAGGCCAGCATCCCATTCACCTTCCTGACCACCTGCTGCACCTGCAAGCTGGGTTTTTGCGACTCATGCACAAGGACCCCGAGGTCCCTCTGCACCGTCGCCTGCTGCAGTTTTTCGCCCCGTAAGTAATAGTCCTTCCTACCATTATTCCTACCAAAGTGGACAACCTCACATTTGCCAACATTAAATTCCATTTGCCATTTCCTGGCCCATTCGCCCAGCCTATCTAGATCCTTCTGCAGACTCTCCACACCCTCCGCGCAATTTGCCGTTCCCCCAATCTTGGTGTCATCAGCAAATTTCGACACCATACCCTCGGTTCCCTCCTCCAGATCATCTATATAAATGGTAAATAGCTGAGGCCCCAGCACCGACCCCTGGGGCACTCCACTAGTCACCATCCGCCAATCCGAATAGCACCCATTGACCCCCACTCTCTGCCTCCTATTTGACAACCAGTCCTCTATCCACGCTAACACCCTACCCCCAACTCCATGTCCCCTGACCTTCTGTAATAACCTCTTGTGAGGTACCTTGTCAAACGCCTTCTGAAAATCAAGAAAGACCACATCCACCGGCTCTCCCCTATCCACCGCCCTAGACACATCCTCATAGAACTCCAGTAAATTTGTCAGACACGACTTCCCCTTAACGAAACCGTGCTGCGTCTGCTCTATCAAGCAATTCTCCTCAAGATGCCTCGCTATTTCCTCCTTGATCACGGATTCTAACATTTTACCTACAACAGACGTTAAACTAACCGGCCTATAATTCCCTGCCTTCTGCCTGGCACCCTTCTTAAACAACGGCGTAACATTAGCCGTTTTCCAATCTTCTGGCACTTCCCCGGAATCCAGCGATGTTTGGAAAATAACCACCAAGGCATCCACTATAACCTCCGCCATTTCTTTCAGAACCCTTGGATGCATTCCATCCGGTCCTGGGGACTTGTCCACAGTCAGTCCCTCCAGTCTGTCGAGCACCACCTCTCTAGTAACAATAATGTCATTCAGGCCCTCCACTCCTACCATCTTTCCATCGCTAACACCCTGTACATAATACCCATCTCTGCGTACACAGTCCTCTCCACATACACAATGCCTCCTTTCTCATATACACAATATTCCTGTGTGCATGATACTTCTCCCGCATACACAATAGCATCCCCGGGTACAGAGTACCCCCCACACGTACAAAATACTCTCTCTTCGAATACAGTACTCCCCACGTACACAATATCTCCGTCTACACAATACTCCTCCGTGTACACAACACTGTCCCGCGTACACATTACTCCCCCGCATACACAATATTTCCCCACGTACAAAATACTCCCCCCCGCATACACGACGCTACTCCCCACGGCGTGCATGACGTTACTCCTCCCCATGGTGTACACGATGTTACTCCCCACAGCGTACACAATACTTCCCCCCACATACACAATACTCCCACCCCTATTTACACAATAATCCTGTCTTTGTGTACACAGTGATTCCACCTGGGTGATCTCCTTCAGTGTACAGTGCAGTGCCAGCCAATGCGGAGAGTAAATTGAAGAGTATGCTGCTGTTCTCTGTGATCTGAATCTGGAGCTCTGTGTCCGCTCATTATGCTATGTTTCTCCTCAGGAATGCCATTTCTCAGCTCAATAACTTCCAGCGTCTGTTGCCCACCCTGCAGCTCCTGGGGGTGCTGATTAGTGACACTGTGGTCCGGGCAGTGGTGCAGGAGGAAGCTGGTGTTGCTACACGCCTCCTATATCAGATTTACATCGCTCTCCGCAGGAAAGAGAAAGCTCAGCTCTCTAAACTGGCCCTGGAGACCACGAGGCCTCCAGCAGCAGCCAAACTGGCCAACATCAGCAACAAGATGTACAAAGAGGTGAGAGTGGGAAGACTCTGTGAGAGAGACAGAGACAGAGCGGAGTAAAGGTGCGAGCAGCCAAGTGTGAGGAGACACACACAACAAACTCACATGTACTCATATACTCACACACACACACACACACACTCCCTCTCTCTCACACACACACACTCCCTCTCTCTCACACACACACACTCTCCCTCTCTCTCACACACACACACTCCCTCTCTCTCACACACACACTCCCTCTCTCTCACACACACACACTCCCTCTCTCTCACACACACACACTCCCTCTCTCACACACACACTCTCCCTCTCTCTCACACACACACACTCCCTCTCTCTCACACACACACACTCCCTCTCTCTCACACACACACACTCTCCCTCTCTCTCACACACACTCTCCCTCTCTCTCACACACACACACTCCCTCTCTCACACACACACACTCCCTCTCTCTCACACACACACACTCTCCCTCTCTCTCACACACACACACTCCCTCTCTCTCACACACACACACACTCCCTCTCTCTCACACACACACACACTCCCTCTCTCTCACACACACACATCCCTCTCTCTCACACACACACACTCTCCCTCTCTCTCACACACACACACTCCCTCTCTCTCACACACACACACTCCCTCTCTCTCACACACACACACTCCCTCTCTCTCACACACACACACTCTCCCTCTCTCACACACACACACACTCCCTCTCTCACACACACACACTCCCTCTCTCTCACACACACACACTCTCCCTCTCTCTCACACACACACACTCCCTCTCTCTCTCACACACACACACTCCCTCTCTCTCACACACACACACTCTCCCTCTCTCTCACACACACACACTCCCTCTCTCTACACACACACACTCTCCCTCTCTCTCACACACACACACTCCCTCTCTCTCACACACACACTCCCTCTCTCTCACACACACACACTCCCTCTCTCTCACACACACACACTCCCTCTCTCACACACACACACTCCCTCTCTCACACACACACACTCCCTCTCTCTCACACACACACACACTCCCTCTCTCTCACACTTTCTCACACACACATTCTCTCACACACATACACACTCACGTGCACATTCTCGCGTGCGCGCACACACATAGTCGCGAGCGAATGTGTATGTGCGCGCGCCTTCTCTCTCTCTCTCTTGCGCGCGCCTTCTCTCTCTCGCGCGCGCGCCTTCTCTCTCTCTCGCGCGCGCACCTTCTCTCTCTCTCGCACGCGGCCCTTCTCTCTCTCTCGCGCGCGCGCCTTCTCTCTCTCTCGCGCGCGCGCCTTCGCTCTCTCTCGCGCGCGCGCACCTTCTCTCTCTCTCTTGCGCGCGCGCCTTCTCTCTCTCTCTCGCGCGCGCGCCTTCTCTCTCTCTCGCGCGCGCGCCTTCACTCTCTCTCGCGCGCGCGCCCTCTCTCTCTCTCGCGCGCGCGCCTTCTCTCTCTCTCGCGCGCGCGCCTTCTCTCTCTCTCGCGCGCGCTCCTTCTCTCTCTCGCGCATTCTCTCTCTCGCGCGCGCGCCTTCTCTCTCTCTCGCGCGCGCGCCTTCTCTCTCTCTCGCGCGCGCCTTCTCTCTCTCTCTCTCGCGCGCGCGCCTTCTCTCTCTCTCTCGCGCGCGCGCCTTCTCTCTCTCTCTCGCGCGCGCGCCTTCTCTCTCTCGCGCGCGCCTTCTCTCTCGCGCGCGTGCCTTTTCTCTCTCGCGCGCGCGCCATCTCTCTCTCTCGCGCGCGCGCCTTCTCTCTCTCTCGCGCCCGCCTTCTCTCTCTCTCGCGCGCCCGCCTTCTCTCTCTCTCGCGCGCGCGCCTTCTCTCTCTCTCTCGCGCGCGCGCCTTCTCTCTCTCTCTCTCGCGCGCGCCTTCTCTCTCTCTCTCGCGCGCCTTCTCTCTCTCTCTCGCGCGCGCGCCTTCTCTCTCTCTCTCGCGCGCGCGCCTTCTCTCTCTCTCTCGCGCGCGCGCCTTCTCTCTCTCGCGTGCGCGCCTTCTCTCTCTCTCGCGCGCGCGCCTTCTCTCTCTCGCGCGCGCGCGCGCCTTCTCTCTCTCGCGCGCGCGCCTTCTCTCTCTCTCTCGCGCGCGCGCCTTCTCTCTCTCGCGCGCGCGCCTTCTCTCTCTCTCGCACGCGCGCCTTCTCTCTCGCGCGCGCGCCTTCTCTCTCTCTGTCGCGCGCGCCTTCTGTCTCTCTCTCGCGCGCGCCTTCTCTCTCTCTCGCGCGCGCACCTTCTCTCTCGCGCGCGCGCCTTCTCTCTCTCGCGCGCGCCATCTCTCTCTCTCGCGCGTGCGCCTTCTCTCTCGCGCGCGCCTTCTCTCTCTCTCTCTCGCGCACGCGCCTTCTCTCTCTCTCCCGCGCGCGCGCCTTCTCTCTCTCTCGCGCGCGCGCCTTCTCTCTCTCTCGCGCGCGCGCCTTCTCTCTCTCTCTCGCGTGCGCCTTCTCTCTCTCTCGCGCGCGCCTTCTCTCTCTCTCGCGCGCGCCTTCTCTCTCTCACGCGCGCGCCTTCTCTCTCTCTCGCGCGCGCCATCTCTCTCTCTTGCGCGCGCGCCTTCTCTCTCTCGCGCGCCTTCTCTCTCTCTCTCTCGCGCACGCGCCTTCTCTCTCTCTCTCGCGCGCGCGCCTTCTCTCTCTCTCTCGCGCGCGCGCCTTCTCTCTCTCTCGCGCGCGCGCCTTCTCTCTCTCTCTCGCGCGCGCGCCTTCTCTCTCTCTCTCGCGCGCGCGCCTTCTCTCTCTCGCGCGCGCGCGCCTTCTCTCTCTCTCTCGCGCGCGCGCCTTCTCTCTCTCGCGCGCGCGCGCCTTCTCTCTCTCTCGCGCGCGCCTTCTCTCTCTCTCGCGCGCGCACGCCTTCTCCCTTTCTCTCTCGCGCGCCTTCTCTCTCTCTCGCGCGCGCCTTCTCTCTCTCTCTCGCGCGCGCACCTTCTCTCTCTCTCGCGCGTGCGCCTTCTCTCTCGCTCTCGCGCGCGCACCTTCTCTCTCTCTCGCGCGTGCGCCTTCTCTCTCTCTCTCGCACGCGCGCCTTCTCTCTCTCTCGCGCGCGCGCCTTCTCTCTCTCTCTCGCGCGCGCGCCTTCTCTCTCTCTCGCGCGCGCCTTCTCTCTCGCGCGCGTGCCTTTTCTCTCTCGCGCGCGCGCCATCTCTCTCTCTCGCGCGCGCGCCTTCTCTCTCTCTCGCGCCCGCCTTCTCTCTCTCTCGCGCGCCCGCCTTCTCTCTCTCTCGCGCGCGCGCCTTCTCTCTCTCTCTCGCGCGCGCGCCTTCTCTCTCTCTCTCTCGCGCGCGCCTTCTCTCTCTCTCTCGCGCGCGCCTTCTCTCTCTCTCGCGCGCGCGCGCCTTCTCTCTCTCTCTCGCGCGCGCGCCTTCTCTCTCTCTCTCGCGCGCGCGCCTTCTCTCTCTCTCTCGCGTGCGCGCCTTCTCTCTCTCGCGTGCGCGCCTTCTCTCTCTCTCGCGCGCGCGCCTTCTCTCTCTCGCGCGCGCGCGCGCCTTCTCTCTCTCGCGCGCGCGCGCACCTTCTCTCTCTCGCGCGCGCGCCTTCTCTCTCTCTCTCGCGCGCGCGCCTTCTCTCTCTCGCGCGCGCGCCTTCTCTCTCTCTCGCACGCGCGCCTTCTCTCTCGCGCGCGCGCCTTCTCTCTCTGTCGCGCGCGCCTTCTGTCTCTCTCTCGCGCGCGCCTTCTCTCTCTCTCGCGCGCGCACCTTCTCTCTCGCGCGCGCGCCTTCTCTCTCTCGCGCGCGCCATCTCTCTCTCTCGCGCGTGCGCCTTCTCTCTCGCGCGCGCCTTCTCTCTCTCTCTCTCGCGCGCGCGCCTTCTCTCTCTCTCTCGCGCGCGCGCCTTCTCTCTCTCTCGCGCGCGCGCCTTCTCTCTCTCTCGCGCGCGCGCGCCTTCTCTCTCTCGCGCGCGCGCGCCTTCTCTCTCTCTCGCGCGCGCCTTCTCTCTCTCTCGCGCGCGCACGCCTTCTCCCTTTCTCTCTCGCGCGCCTTCTCTCTCTCTCGCGCGCGCCTTCTCTCTCTCTCTCGCGCGCGCACTCTTCTCTCTCTCTCGCGCGTGCGCCTTCTCTCTCTCTCTCGCGCGCGCACCTTCTCTCTCTCTCGCGCGTGCGCCTTCTCTCTCTCTCGCACGCGCGCCTTCTCTCTCTCTCGCGCGCGCGCCTTCTCTCTCTCTCTCGCGCGCGCGCTTCTCTCTCTCTCGCGCGCGCCTTCTCTCTCGCGCGCGTGCCTTTTCTCTCTCGCGCGCGCGCCATCACTCTCTCTCGCGCGCGCGCCTTCTCTCTCTCTCGCGCCCGCCTTCTCTCTCTCTCGCGCGCCCGCCTTCTCTCTCTCTCGCGCGCGCGCCTTCTCTCTCTCTCTCGCGCGCGCGCCTTCTCTCTCTCTCTCTCGCGCGCGCCTTCTCTCTCTCTCTCGCGCGCGCCTTCTCTCTCTCTCTCGCGCGCGCCTTCTCTCTCTCTCTCGCGCGCGCGCCTTCTCTCTCTCTCTCGCGCGCGCGCCTTCTCTCTCTCTCTCGCGCGCGCGCCTTCTCTCTCTCTCTCGCGCGCGCGCCTTCTCTCTCTCGCGTGCGCGCCTTCTCTCTCGCGCGCGCGCCTTCTCTCTCTCGCGCGCGCGCGCGCCTTCTCTCTCTCGCGCGCGCGCGCACCTTCTCTCTCTCGCGCGCGCGCCTTCTCTCTCTCTCTCGCGCGCGCGCCTTCTCTCTCTCGCGCGCGCGCCTTCTCTCTCTCTCGCACGCGCGCCTTCTCTCTCGCGCGCCGCCTTCTCTCTCTCTGTCGCGCGCGCCTTCTGTCTCTCTCTCGCGCGCGCCTTCTCTCTCTCTCGCGCGCGCACCTTCTCTCTCGCGCGCGCGCCTTCTCTCTCTCGCGCGCGCCATCTCTCTCTCTCGCGCGTGCGCCTTCTCTCTCGCGCGCGCCTTCTCTCTCTCTCTCTCGCGCACGCGCCTTCTCTCTCTCCCGCGCGCGCGCCTTCTCTCTCTCTCGCGCGCGCGCCTTCTCTCTCTCTCTCGCGCGCGCCTTCTCTCTCTCTCTCGCGCGCGCGCCTTCTCTCTCTCTCTCGCGCGCGCGCCTTCTCTCTCTCTCGCCGCGCGCGCCTTCTCTCTCTCTCTCGCGCGCGCGCCTTCTCTCTCTCTCTCGCGCGCGCGCCTTCTCCCTCCCTCTCGCGCGCTGCGCCTTCTCTCTCTCTCGCGCGCGCGCCTTCTCTCTCCTCTCTCGCGCGCGCGCCTTCTCTCCTCTCTCGCGCGCGCGCCTTCTCTCTCTCTCGCGCGCGCGCCTTCTCTCTCTCTCTCGCGCGCGCGCCTTCTCTCTCTCTCTCGCGCGCGCGCCCTTCTCCCTCTCTCTCGCGCGCGCGCCTTCTCTCTCTCTCGCGCGCGCGCCTTCTCTCTCTCTCGCGCGCGCGCCTTCTCTCTCTCGCGCGCGCGCGCCTTCTCTCTCGCGCGCGCCTTCTCTCTCTCTCGCGCGCGCGCCTTCTCTCTCTGTCGCGCGCGCGCCTTCTCTCTCTCTCGCGCGCGCACGCCTTCTCTCTTTCTCGCTCGCGCGCCTTCTCTCTCTCTCTCTCGCGCGCGCCTTCTCTCTCTCTCTCGCGCGCGCACCTTCTCTCTCTCGCGCGCGCGCCTTCTCTCTCTCGCGCGTGCGCCTTCTCTCTCTCGCGCGCGCGCCTTCTCTCTCTCTCGCGTGCGCGCCTTCTCTCTCTCTCGCGCGCGCGCCTTCTCTCTCTCTCGCGCGCGCACGCCTTCTCTCTTTCTCGCGCGCGCACGCCTTCTCTGTTTCTCTCTCGCGCGCCTTCTTTCTCTCTCTCTCGCGCGCGCCTTCTCTCTCTCTCGCGCGCGCGCCTTCTCTCTCTCTCTCGCGCGCGCACCTTCTCTCTCTCTCGCGCGCGCACCTTCTCTCTCTCTCGCACGCGCGCCTTCTCTCTCTCACGCGTGCGCCTTCTCTCTCTCTCTCGCGCGCGCGCCTTCTCTCTCTCTCGCGCGCGCGCCTTCTCTCTCTCTCGCGCGCGCGCCTTCTCTCTCTCTCGCGCGCGCGCCGTCTCTCTCTCTCGCGCGCGCCTTCTCTCTCTCGCGCGCGTGCCTTCTCTCTCTCGTGCGCGCGCCATCTCTCTCTCGTGCGCGCGCCTTCTCTCTCTCTCGCGCGGCGCCTTCTCTCTCTCTCGCGCGCGCCTTCTCTCTCTCTCTCGCGCGCGCGCCTTCTCTCTCTCTCTCTCTCGCGCGCGCGCCTTCTCTCTCTCGCGCGCGCGCCTTCTCTCTCTCGCGCGCGCGCGCCTTCTCTCTCTCGCGCGCGTGCGCCTTCTCTCTCTCTCGCGCGCGCGCCTTCTCTCTCTCTCTCTCGCGCGCGCGCCTTCTCTCTCTCTCTCTCGCGCGCGCGCCTTCTCTCTCTCTCTCGCGCGCGCCTTCTCTCTCTCTCTCGCGCGCGCGCCTTCTCTCTCTCTCTCTCTCGCGCGCGCGCCTTCTCTCTCTCGCGCGCGCGCCTCTCTCTCTCTCGCGCGCGCCATCTCTCTCTCGCGCGCGCGCGCCTTCTCTCTCTCGCGCGCGTGCGCCTTCTCTCTCTCTCGCGCGCGCGCCTTCTCTCTCTCTCTCTCGCGCGCGCGCCTTCTCTCTCTCTCTCTCGCGCGCGCGCCTTCTCTCTCTCTCGCGCGCGCGCCTTCTCTCTCGCGCGCGCGCCTTCTCTCTCTCTCGCGCGCGCCTTCTCTC
>NW_027650898.1:0-5000 GCF_965287045.1 Carcharhinus amblyrhynchos
CCCATCAACACCCCAGGCAGGGGGACAGCATGGGGTTAGATACAGAGTAAATCTCTCTCCAGGGTTCGGGGTGGTTTATATACAGAATAACAGATACCCGGGAGTGAGTTACGGACTGGAATCTAATCGAGGGGTTCGGGGTGGTTTATATACAGAATAACAGATACCCGGGAGTGAGTTACAGACTGGAATCTAATCGAGGGGTTCGGGGGGGGGTTTATATACAGAATAACAGATACCCGGGAGTGAGTTACAGACTGGAATCTAATCGAGGGGTTCGGGGTGGTTTATATATAGAATAACAGATACCCGGGAGTGAGTTACAGACTGGAATCTAATCGAGGGATTCGGGGTGGTTTATATAGAGAATAACAGATACCCGGGAGTGAGTTACAGACTGGAATCTAATCGAGGGGTTCGGGATGGTTTATATATAGAATAACAGATACCCGGGAGTGAGTTACAGACTGGAATCTAATCGAGGGATTCGGGGTGGTTTATATAGAGAATAACAGATACCCGGGAGTGAGTTACAGACTGGAATCTAATCGAGGGGTTCGGGATGGTTTATATACAGAATAACAGATACCCGGGAGTGAGTTACAGACCGGAATCTAATCGAGGGGTTCGGGGTGGTTTATATACAGAATAACAGATACCCGGAGTGAGTTACAGACTGGAATCTAATCGAGGGGTTCGGGGGGGTTTATATATAGAATAACAGATACCCGGGAGTGAGTTACAGACTGGAATCTAATCGAGGGGTTCGGGGCGGTTTATATATAGAATAACAGATACCCGGGAGTGAGTTACAGACTGGAATCTAATCGAGGGGTTCGGGGTGGTTTATATATAGAATAACAGATACCCGGGAGTGAGTTACAGACTGGAATCTAATCGAGGGGTTCGGGGCGGTTTATATATAGAATAACAGATACCCGGGAGTGAGTTACGGACTGGAATCTAATCGAGGGGTTCGGGGTGGTTTATATACAGAATAACAGATACCCGGGAGTGAGTTACAGACTGGAATCTAATCGAGGGGTTCGGGGTGGTTTATATACAGAATAACAGATACCCGGGAGTGAGTTACAGACTGGAATCTAATCGAGGGGTTCGGGGTGGTTTATATACAGAATAACAGATACCCGGGAGTGAGTTACAGACTGGAATCTAATCGAGGGGTTCGGGATGGTTTATATACAGAATAACAGATACCCGGGAGTGAGTTACAGACTGGAATCTAATCGAGGGGTTCGGGATGGTTTATATACAGAATAACAGATACCCGGGAGTGAGTTACAGACTGGAATCTAATCGAGGGGTTCGGGATGGTTTATATATAGAATAACAGATACCCGGGAGTGAGTTATAGACTGGAATCTAATCGAGGGTTCGGGGTGGTTTATATACAGAATAACAGATACCCGGGAGTGAGTTACAGACTGGAATCTAATCGAGGGGTTCGGGGGGGTTTATATACAGAATAACAGATACCCGGGAGTGAGTTACAGACTGGAATCTAATCGAGGGGTTTATAGACACAGTCACTGCCTCAGTCCCTCACGGAGATGTCACTCCCACACTTACGGATGAGGTACAGACTGAGGGTGAGTCCTGCGATCATCGTCCCCTGGCTGAATCGAGCCAGAATAAACATCGCAGGGTTCAGAGACACGGCCACCAGTGACCCGAAGAGGATGGAGAGAACCAGGCAGAGAATGAAGGTGTTCCTGCGACCTATCCTGCAGAACGGGGGGAGAGAATGCAGAGGGGTTAGAGAGAGAGAGACAGAGAGAGAGAGAGAGACAGAGAGAGAGAGAGAGAGACAGAGAGAGACAGAGAGAGAGAGAGAGAGACAGAGAGACAGAGAGAGAGAGAGACAGAGAGACAGAGAGAGAGAGAGAGAGACAGAGAGAGAGAGAGAGAGAGAGACACACAGAGAGAGAGAGAGACAGAGAGAGAGAGAGAGAGACAGAGAGAGAGAGAGAGAGAGACAGAGAGAGAGAGAGAGAGAGAGACATTTTGATTTTGGCCTTGGAGGGAGTGCAGAGGAGGTTTACTAGGCTGATACCGGAGTTGAGGGGATTGAGCTATGAGGAGAGGCTGAATAAACTAGGCTTGTACTCGTTAGAGTTTAGAAGAATGAGGGGAGATCTCATTGAGACGTATAAGATGATGAAGGGGATGGATAGGATAGAGGTGGAGAGACTCTTCCCGCTCAGAAAGGATAGTAGGACTAGGGGCACAGCCTCAAGATAAAGGGGAGGCGGTTTAGAACGGAGTTGAGGAGGAACTTCTTCACTCAAAGGGTGGTGAATCTCTGGAATTCTCTGCCCGTTGAAGTGGTGGAGGCTGCCTCGCTCAATATTTTTAAGAAGCGGGTTGATGGGTTTTTGATAGGAGAGGGGGATTAAGGGTTATGGGGAGAGGGCGGGAATGTGGAACTGAGACACGACAGATCAGCCATGATCTTATTGAATGGCGGGGCAGGCTCGAGGGGCTAGATGGCCTACTCCTGCTCCTATTTCTTATGTTCTTATGACAGAGAGAGAGAGACAGAGAGAGAGAGAGAGAGAGAGAGACAGAGAGAGAGAGAGAGACAGAGAGAGAGACAGAGAGAGAGAGAGAGTTTGTACCTGTCTGCAGAGTAACCCATTAACAGGTATCCAGTTAAACATCCCAATATTAGGCAAACTTCCTCCAAAGGAACCAGCCAGGAGGATTCACAAACCAGATCCCACTGTGAAAACACAAGAGAGGAGATATTCAACCGGGAGGTATAGCACAGTCGGTGCTGAGGGAGCGCCGCACTGTGGGGAGACTCGGGGCTGAGGGAGCGCCGCACTGTGGGGAGGGTTGGTGCTGAGGGAGCGCCGCACTGTGGGGAGACTCGGGGCTGAGGGAGCGCCGCACTGTGGGGAGACTCGGGGCTGAGGGAGCGCCGCACTGTGGGGAGGGTTGGGGCTGAGGGAGCGCCGCACTGTGGGGAGACTCGGGGCTGAGGGAGCGCCGCACTGTGGGGAGACTCGGGGCTGAGGGAGCGCCGCACTGTGGGGAGACTCCGGGGCTGAGGGAGCGCCGCACTGTGGGGAGGGTTGGTGCTGAGGGAGCGCCGCACTGTGGGGAGGGTCGGTGCTGAGGGAGCGCCGCACTGTGTGGGGAGGGTCGGTGCCGAGGGAGCCCCGCACTGTGGGGAGGGTCGGTGCCGAGGGAGCCCCGCACTGTGGGGAGGGTCGGTGCCGAGGGAGCGCCGCACTGTGTGGGGAGGGTCAGTGCTGAGGGAGCGCCGCACTGTGGGGAGGGTCGGTGCTGAGGGAGCGCCGCACTGTGGGGAGGGTCAGTGCTGAGGGAGCGCCGCACTGTGTGGGGAGGGTCGGTGCCGAGGGAGCCCCGCACTGTGGGGAGGGTCGGTGCCGAGGGAGTGCCGCACTGTGTGGGGGAGGGTCAGTGCTGAGGGAGCGCCGCACTGTGTGGGGAGGGTCAGTGCTGAGGGAGCGCCGCACTGTGTGGGGAGGGTCAGTGCTGAGGGAGTGCCGCACTGTGTGGGGAGGGTCAGTGCTGAGGGAGCGCCGCACTGTGTGGGAGGGTCAGTGCTGAGGGAGCGCCGCACTGTGTGGGGAGGGTCAGTGCTGAGGGAGCGCCGCACTGTGTGGGGAGGGTCAGTGCTGAGGGAGTGCCGCACTGTGTGGGGAGGGTCAGTGCTGAGGGAGCGCCGCACTGTGTGGGGAGGGTCGGTGCTGAGGGAGCGCCGCACTGTGTGGGGAGGGTCGGTGCTGAGGGAGCGCCGCACTGTGGGGAGGGTCAGTGCTGAGGGAGCGCCGCACTGTGTGGGGAGGGTCGGTGCTGAGGGAGCGCCGCACTGTGGGGAGGGTCAGTGCTGAGGGAGCGCCGCACTGTGTGGGGAGGGTCGGTGCTGAGGGAGCGCCGCACTGTGTGGGGAGGGTCGGTGCTGAGGGAGCGCCGCACTGTGTGGGGAGGGTCAGTGCTGAGGGAGCGCCGCACTGTGGGGAGGGTCAGTGCTGAGGGAGCGCCGCACTGCCTGGGGCTGGTCCTTACCTGTGTTACGATGTTGTTCTGCAGGGCCTCGCCCACCTCATAGTGCCAGCCCTCGGGGCATTTCACGGTCTCCACCTTGGTGCCATTGATCTGGCGAGTCAGGTGGCACGAGCCGGGGCCGGGGACCCACTCCCCCTGCCCCCCGGGGTCCGGCTCCCCTGTGGCGTTGCCCGGGAACGCGGGGTGAGGCTGTGCGGGCGTGCGGCAGCGGTGCGGGGGCACCAGGGTGTAGAAGAGGTCGGAGAGCAGGGCCAGAGTGGCCAGGGGGACGGGCAAACAGGACAGGGCGCACAGCAGCCTCTGGTGTTGGCCGAAACCGGCCCCCAGCCTCCCCGCCAACTCGTCGTAGCCCCGCGGACCCCCCGAGGGGTCCAGGCCGGCGGGGGGACTGCTGGGGAAGTCCCTCGAGGCAGGCGGAGGCTCCACGGAATCCGCCTCTCCCTCCATCTCTCGCCCCGCGGTGGAGGGGGCCAGGCCGGGAGGAGGGGTCAGAGGTCAGAGTCCGGCCAGCGGAGGGTCAGCGACGGGCAGCCGTTCCAGTCCTGAGGGAGGGGAAAGAGAGGGGTGAGGGTGAGGCACAGAGTGACGCAGATCTCTCCATCTCCCCCTCTCCCCCGCTCCCCCTCGCCTCCGCTCTCCCGCTCCCCCTCGCCTCCGCTCTCCCGCTCCCCCTCGCCTCCGCTCTCCCGCTCCCCCTCGCCTCCGCTCTCCCGCTCCCCCTCGCCTCCGCTCTCCCGCTCCCCCTCGCCTCTGCTCTCCCGCTCCCCCTCCGCCTCTCCGCTCTCCCGCTCCCCCTCGCCTCCGCTCTCCCGCTCCCCCTCGCCTCCGCTCTCCCGCTCCCCCTCGCCTCCGCTCTCCCATGTCCTCTCGCGTACACTTTCCCTCCCTCGCTCTCCCTCCCTTCCACCCTCCATCTCTCTCCCTCCCTCCTCTCCCTCCAT
>NW_027650898.1:10000-35911 GCF_965287045.1 Carcharhinus amblyrhynchos
CTCCGTAACCCTTAATCCCCTCTCTTATCAAAAACCCATCAACCCGCGTCTTAAAAATATTTAGCAAGGTAGCCTCCACCACTTCAACGGGCAGAGAATTCCAGAGATTCACCACCCTTTGAGTGAAGAAGTTCCTCCTCAACTCCGTTCTAAACCGCCCCCCCCTTTATCTTGAGGCTGTGCCCCCTAGTCCTACTGTCCTTTCTGAGTGGGAAGAGTCTCTCCACCTCTATCCTATCCATCCCATTCATCATCTTATATGTCTCAATGAGATCTCCCCTCATTCTTCTAAACTCTAACGAGTACAAGCCTAGTTTATTCAGCCTCTCCTCATAGCTCAACCCCCTCAACTCCGGTATCAGCCTAGTAAACCTCCTCTGCACTCCCTCCAAGGCCAAAATATCCTTGCGTAAGTGTGGCGATACGAAGGTTGGTGGTGTTGTGGATGGTCTGGAGGGATGTCAGAAGTTGCAGCGTGACGTAGATAGGGTGTAAGACTGGGTGGAGAAGTGGCAGATGGACTTCAACACGGATAAATGTGTGGTGGTCCATTTTGGCAGGACCAATGGGATGCAGGAGTACAATATCAAGGGTAGGAGTCTGAGCTGTGTTGAGGAGCAGAGGGATCTTGGGGTCTGGGTCCACAGGACTCAAATCGGCCTCGCAGGTGGAGGATGTAGTTAAGAAGGCGTATGGTGCACTGGCCTTCATTAATCGAGGGATTGAGTTTAGGAGTCGGGAGGTAATGCTGCAACTTTATAAGACCCTTGTCAGACCCCACTTGGAGTACTGTGCGCAGTTCTGGTCGCCTCACTACAGGAAGGATGTGGAAGCTATTGAGAGGGTGCAGAGGAGATTTACAAGGATGTTGCCTGGATTGGGAGGCATGCCTTATGAGGATAGGTTGAGGGAGCTGGGACTCTTCTCCCTGGAGAGACGAAGGTTGAGAGGCGACCTGATAGAGGTTTATAAGATGTTGAGAGGAATAGATAGGGTGGATTCTCAGAGGCTATTTCCCAGGGCTGAAATGGTCGCTACGAGAGGACACAGGTTTAAGGTGCTGGGGAGCAGGTACAGAGGAGATGTCAGGGGTAAGTTTTTCACTCAGAGGGTGGTGAGTGAGTGGAATCGGCTGCCGTCAGTGGTGGTAGAGGCGAACTCGCTGGGGTCTTTTAAGAGACTTCTGGATGAGTACATAGGGTTTAATGGGATTGAGGGTTATAGATAGGCCTGGTAGGTAGGGATAGGATCAGTGCAACTTGTGGGCTGAATGGCCTGTTTGTGCTGTAGTTTTTCCATGTTCTAAATCAAATACTAAGCTGATCTTTCTCTACACCCTCGCTGTGACTGTAACACTACATTCTGCACCCTCTCCTTTCCTTCTCTATGAATGGTATGCTTTGTCTGTACAGCGCGCAAGAAACAATACTTTTCACTGTATCCCAATACATGTGACAATAATAAATCAAATCAAAAAAATGTCTGTCTCTCTCTCTGTCAATTTGTAATCCCGTTCCACAGACTCTATTCTTTCCAATAGCCGGACACACAAATGCAGGGGCCATTCGAACCAGGGTAATATTTAGTACTTTGATTTGATTTATTATTGTCCCGTGTACTGGGATACGGTGAAAAGTATTGTTTCTTACGCACTATACAGACAAAGCATACCGTTCATAGAGAAGGAAAGGAGAGGGTGCAGAATGTAGTGTTACAGTCACAGCGAGGGTGTAGAGAAAGATCAGCTTAATGCGAGGTAGGTCCATTCAAAAGTCTGACAGCAGCAGGGAAGAAGCTGTTCTTGAGTCGGTCGGTACGGGACCTCAGACTTTTGCATCTTTTTCCCCGACGGAAGAAGGTGGAAGAGAGAATGTCCGGGGTGTGTGGGGGGGGGGTCCTTAATTATACCGGCTGCTTTTCCCCGAGGCAGCGGGAAGTGTAGACAGAGTCAATGGATGGGAGGCTGGTTTGTGTGATGGATTGGGGGCTACATTCACCACCCTTTTGTAGTTCCTTGCGGTCTTGGGGGGGTGGATTCAGTGATGATTACGCCATTGACTGCTGAGGGGCGGTGGTTAGAGAGTCTCTTATTGGTGATAATCATTGCCTGGCATTCGTGTTATTTGCTGATGACAAACAGCGCCACCTGACCTCCGGAGGTCGGGACTCCAGTGTGACTGTTTACAGTGAAAATGCGAATGGGGGGGTGGGTTAAGGGGAGGGTGGAGGCAGGGAAGAGGAACAGTGGAAGAAATGTCGACATCAGGATTTACAGGCCGATGATTTGGACCTGATCAGCGCCCGGCCGCTGGGATCGTTCCGATCGGAAAACAAGCCTCAGCAGTTAACTGTCAGTCACCGTCAACTGGTGCATTCGCCACGACAGCTCCCCCTACCGCTAGGAAAATAATCGACCGGTGCGGAACTGAATCTGGCGAACTGGAAGAGGCCGGAGAGAAGGTAGGTTTGGAGGCCTCCCGCCATTTCAGAGATGTGCTGGTTCGGTGAAATTGGCCATGCTAATTCCCCTCTTAATGTGAGGGGGGATTCCGTGGGATAGGGGCCCGGGTGGGATGAGGAGACATTTCTTCACCCGGTGAGCCTCTGGATTTCATCACCGTTAGTGGGCTGGCCAATGGCAGATGCAGTTTAATTTAGATAAATGCGAAGTGATGCATTTTGGTCGATCAAACCAGGGCAGGACTTACTCAGTTAATGGTAGGGCGTTGGGGAGAGTTACAGAACAAAGAGATCTCGGGGTACAGGTTCATAGCTCCTTGAAAGTGGAGTCACAGGTGGACAGAGTGGTGAAGAAGGCATTCGGCATGCTTGGTTTCATCGGTCAGAACATTGAATACAGGAGTTGGGACGTCTTGTTGAAGTTGTACAAGACATTGGTAAGGCCACACTTGGAATACTGTGTACAGTTCTGGTCACCCTATTATAGAAAGGATATGATTAAACTAGAAAGAGCGCAGAAAAGATTTACTAGGATGCTCCCGGGGACTTGATGGATTGAGTTATAAGGAGAGGCTGGATAGACTGGGACTTTTTTCTCTGGAGCGTAGAGGGGGTGATCTTATAGAGGTCTATAAAATAATGAGGGGCACAGATCAGCTCGATGGTCGATATCTTTTCCCAAAAGTAGGGGAGTCTAAAACTAGAGGGCAGAGGTTTAAGGTGAGAGGGGAGAGGGTCCAGAGGGGCAATTTTTTCACCCAGAGGGTGGTGAGTGTCTGGAACGAGCTGCCAGAGGCAGTAGTAGAGGCGGGGACAATTTTATCTTTTAAAAAGCATTTAGACAGTTACATGGGTACGATGGGTATAGAGGGATATGGGGCAAATGCGGGCAACTTGGACGAGCTTAGGGGGTTAAAAAAAAGGGGGCAGCATGGACAGGTTGGGCCGAAGGGCCTGTTTCCCTGCTGTAAACCTCTCTGTGATAGTAATGGTTAGCGGGGGGGAACGGGGAGGTGGTGAGATGAGAATTCTAACAGAGACTGAAGTGTGTAATCTGGTGTTCGAATGAGAGAGATCCGGACACATGGAAGGCACCAGAGGGGCATTAATAAAACAAGTGAATAAGTTTGTGGTTTGCTGTTGGATTAATGGAATTAAGTGCATTAGGGAGATGTGGGCAGCTCCCAGTATGTCCTCAACATCACTCAGATATTACATTCTGCTGACCTACAATCGATACACCAGTACAGATATCTCCCTGAGAGAGAGAGAGGGGGGACTGAGAGACACCAGTCAGTGTACAGATATCTCCCCGAGAGAGAGAGAGGGGACTGAGAGACACCAGTCAGTGTACAGATATCTCCCTGAGAGAGAGAGAGGGGGGACTGAGAGACACCAGTCAGTGTACAGATATCTCCCTGAGAGAGAGAGGAGACTGAGAGACACCAGTCAGCGTACAGATATCTCCCTGAGAGAGAGGGAGAGAGAGAGAGGACTGAGAGACACCAGTCAGCGTACAGATATCTCCCTGAGAGAGAGAGAGAGGACTGAGAGACACCAGTCAGTGTACAGATATCTCCCTGAGAGAGAGAGAGAGAGAGAGAGAGAGAGGGGGGGGACTGAGAGACACCAGTCAGGGTACAGATATCTCCCTGAGAGAGAGAGAGGGGACTGAGAGACACCAGTCAGGGTACAGATATCTCCCTGAGAGAGAGAGAGAGAGGGCACTGAGAGACACCAGTCAGGGTACAGATATCTCCCTGAGAGAGAGAGAGAGAGGGCACTGAGAGACACCAGTCAGGGTACAGATATCTCCCTGAGAGAGAGAGAGAGAGAGAGGAGACTGAGAGACACCGGTCAGTGTACAGATATCTCCCTGAGAGAGAGGGGACTGAGAGACACCAGTCAGTGTACAGATATCTCCCTGAGAGAGAGGACTGAGAGACACCAGTCAGTGTACAGATGTTGCAACTGTACAGGGCATTGGTGAGGCCGCAGCTGGAGTACTGTGTGCAGTTTTGGGCGCCGCACTTACGCAAGGATATTTTGGCCTTGGAGGGAGTGCAGAGGAGGTTCACTAGGCTGATACCGGAGATGAGGGGGTTGGACTATTAAGAGAGACTAAATAGACTGGGTCTGTATTCGTTGGAGTTTAGAAGGATGACGGGGGCTCTTATAGAGACGTATAAGATAATGAAGGGGATGGATAGGGTAGAGGTGGAGAGACTCTTCCCGCTCAGAAAGGACAGTAGGACTAGGGGGCACAGCCTCAAGATAAAGGGGGGCGGTTTAGAACGGAGTTGAGGAGGAACTTCTTCACTCAAAGGGTGGTGAATCTCTGGAATTCTCTGCCTGTTGAAGTGGTGGAGGCTGCCTCGCTAAATATTTTTAAGAAGCGGGTTGATGGGTTCTTGATAAGAGAGGGGATTAAGGGTTATGGGGAGAGGGCGGGAATGTGGAACTGAGACACGACAGATCAGCCATGATCTTATTGAATGGCGGGGCAGGCTCGAGGGGCTAGATGGCCTACTCCTGCTCCTATTTCTTATGTTCTATCGGACCCCAAATAGTAATCGAGATGTGGAGGAGGAAATGGCGGAGCAGATTATGGATAGGTGTGGGGGGGGGGGTCCAGGGGGCAGGTCATGGGGACAATCAGATAGAATAGGTCAGCACAGTCAGGAGGGGCGATTCCTGTGTACAGAGCTGGAGGATGGTCTATGGTTCGGATCTCCCAAATGTGCTCCTCCCCACATGGATAAGCCGGCGAGAGGTTTGGCCACATTGGACTTGGGGAATGAACTGGTTAGATTTGTTTGTGGGAGAGCACTTTGGGAGATAGAACCATAGAACATTCCAGCTCAGACACAGGCCTATCGCCCCTTCCTGTCTGTGCTGACCCATCTCTCTGCCTCGTCCCACTGACCTGCACCTGGACCCTATCCCCCCACACCCCTCTCACCCATGAACCCGTCCAAGTTTTTCTTAAAAGTGACCCCGCATTTACCCGGCTCCTCATTCCACACTCCCACCGCTCTCTCTGTGTGAAGAATCCCCCTCCCCCCCCTAATATTCCCTTTAACCTTTTCCCCCTTAACCCACACCCTCTGGGTTTTTTTTTCTCCCCCGAGCCTCAGTGGAAAAAGTCTGCTTGCATTCACTCCGTCTATACCAATCTCACCTTATGCACCTCTATCAAATCTCCCCTCATTCTCCAGGGAATAAAGTCCTAACCTATTCAATCTCTCTCTCTGTAACTCAGCTTCTCAAGTTCCCAGCAACACCTTCTCTGCACTCTTTCAACCTTATTTACATCCTTCCTGTAACGAGGTGACCAAAACTGTACACAATACTCTAAATTCAGCCTCACCAATGCCTTATACAACCTCACCATAACACTCCAACTTTCATACTCGATACTCCCGATTTATAAAGGCCCAGGTACCAAAAGCACTCTTTACCACCCTATCCACCTGTGACGTCACTTTTAGGGAATTCTGTATTCCCAGATCCCTCTGCACTCTTCAGAGTCCCACCATTTAGCCCGCACCTTCTACTTTGGTTTGTCCTTCCAAAGTGCGACACCTCCCACTTGTCTGCGTTAAATTTGCCATTTTTCTGCCCATTTTTCCAGCCAGAACTCTGGAACATCGAGCTGGCAGTCCTACCCCCTCCTCTAGCCATTTGTGAAACTTGGCTATAACGTCACATTCCCACAGTCGTGTGACCACAATTCGGTGGCCTTCATCACTGCAATGGAGAGGGATAGGGTCACACGGCAGGGCGAGGTTTATCATTGGGGCAGGGGTAATTCTGATGCGCTTGGGCAAGAATTAGGGAGCATAAAATGGGAGCAGAGACTGTCCGGTATGGGAACAAGGGAAAAGTGGAGCTTGTTCAAGGATCAAACATTGCGAGTCCTGGATAGGTACGTCCCTGGCAGGCAGGGAGGAAATGGCCAAGTGAGGGAACCATGGTTCATAAGAACATAAGAAATAGGAGCAGGAGTAGGCCATCTAGCCCCTCGAGCCTGCCCCGCCATTCAATAAGATCATGGCTGATCTGTCATGGCTCAGTTCCACTTTCCCGCCCTCTCCCCATAACCCTTAATCCCCTCGCTTATCAAAAACCCATCAACACGCGTCTTAAAAATATTTAGCGAGGCAGCCTCCACCACTTCAACAGGCAGAGAATTCCAGAGATTCACCACCCTTTGAGTGAAGAAGTTCCTCCTCAACTCCGTTCTAAACCGCCCCCCCTTTATCTTGAGGCTGTGCCCCCTAGTCCTACTGTCTTTTCTGAGCGGGAAGAGTCTCTCCACCTCTATCCTATCCATCCCATTCATCATCTTATACGTCTCAATGAGATCTCCCCTCATTCTTCTAAACTCTAACGAGTACAAGCCTAGTTTATTCAGCCTCTCCTCATAGCTCAACCCCCTCAACTCCGGTATCAGCCTAGTAAACCTCCTCTGCACTCCCTCCAAGGCCAAAATATCCTTGCGTAAGTGCGGCGACCAAAACTGCACACAGTACTCCAGCTGTGGCCTCACCAATGCCCTATACAGCTGCAGCAAGACCTCCCTACTTTTATATTCAATCCCCCTCACTATGAAGGCCAACATCCCATTCGCCTTCCTGACCACCTGCTGCACCTGCAGGCTGGGTTTTTGCGACTCCTGCACAAGGAACCCGAGGTTGAATGTCTTGTTAAGAGGAAAAAGGAAGGGTAAGGATGAGAAAACCAAGGTTCAGTTGGGTCGCTTGAGTGTTATGAGTTAAAGAAAAGGCTTAGGAGAGCTAGGAGGGGGTATGAGGAGTCCTTGGTGGATCGGATCAAGGAAAACCCCAAGGCTTTTTACTCTTATGAGAGAAATAAAAGACTGACCAGGGTGAGGTTAGGGCCAGTCGAGGATAGTAGTGGGAACTTGTGCATGGAGTCAGGAGAGATAGGAGAGGCGTTGAATGAATACTTTTCTTCAGCGCTCACTAAGGAGAGGGACCATGTTTTTGAGGATGAGAGTGTGATACAGGCTGATAGGATGGAGGAGGTAGATATTCTGAGGGAAGATGTATTAGCAATTTTGAAAAAAAACCTGAGGGTGGATAAGTCCTCTGGGCCAGATGGGATACATCCTGGGATACTTTGGGAGGCAAGGGATGAGATTGCGGAGACTTTAGCTTTGATCTTTGGGTCCTCACTGTCCACGGGGATTCTGTCAGAGGACTGGAGAGTGGCGAATGTTGTTCCTCTCTTCAAGAAAGGAAATAGGAATAACCCTGGTAATTATAGGCCAGTTAGTCTTACTTTGGTGGTAAGTTAATGGAAATGATCCTGAGGGATAGGATTTATGACCATTTGGAAAGATCTGGGATAGTCAGCACAGTTTTGTGAGGGGTAAGTCCTGCCTCACAAATTTGATTGAATTCTTTGAGGAGGTCACTAAGTGTGTAGATGAAGGTAGAGCGGTTGATGTTGTATACATGGATTTTAGTAAGGTGTTTGATCAGGTTCCCTATGGTAGGCTTATGAAGAAGGTAAGGGGGTGTGGGATAGAGGGAAATTTGGCCGATTGGATAAGTAACTGGCTGTCTCATAGAAGACAGAGGGTGGTGGTGGAGGGAAAATTTTCAGACTGGAGGCCAGTTACCAGCGGTGTACCACAGGGATCAGTGCTGGGTCCTCTGCTATTTGTGATTTTTATCAATGACTTGGAAGAGGGGGCTGAAGGGTGGGTTAGTAAATTTGCTGATGACACCAAGATTGGTGGAGTCGTGGATGAGGTGGGGGGCTCTTGGAGGCTGCAAAGGGACATTGATAGGATGCAGAGCTGGGCCGAAAAGTGGCAGATGGGGTTTAACCCTGATAAGTGTGAGGTGATTCATTTTGGTAGGACAAACTCGAATGCGGATTACAGGGTCAACGGCAGGGTTCTGAGGAATGTGGAGGAACAGAGAGATCTTGGGGTTCATATCCACAGATTTCTGAAAGTTGCCACTCAAGTGGATAGAGCCGTGAAGAAGGCTTATAGCGTGTTAGTGTTTATTAACAGGGGGATTGAGTTTAAGAGCCGTGGGGTTATGCTGCAACTATACCGGACCTTGGTGAGACCACATTTGGAATATTGTGTTCAGTTCTGGTCACCTCACTATAAGAAGGATGTGGAAGCATTGGAGAGAGTGCAGAGGAGATTTACCAGGATGCTGCCTGGTTTGGAGGGTAGGTCTTATGAGGAAAGGTTGAGGGAGCTGGGGCTTTTCTCTTTAGAGCAGAGGAGGATGAGAGGCCACTTAATAGAGGTTTATAAGATGCTGAGGGGGATTGATAGAGTGGACGTGCAGAGACTATTTCCTCGGGTAGATGGAGCTGTTACTAGGGGGCATAACTATAAGGTTGATGGTGGGAGATATAGGAGGGATGTCCGAGGTAGATTCTTCACTCAGAGAGTGGTTGGGGTGTGGAATACACTGCCTGCTGTGATAGTGGAGTCGGACACTTTAGGAACTTTCAAGCGGTTATTGGATAGGCAGATGGAGCACTCCGGAATGATAGGGAGTGGGATAGACTGGTCCTGGGATCGGACATAGCTCGGCACAACATTGAGGGCTGAAGGGCCTGTACTGTGCTGTAATGTTCTGTGTTCCAGTGGAAACATCCTCTCCAGGTCCACTCTATCCAGGGCCTCCCTGTAAGTTTCAATAAGATCCCTCCCCACCCCGCACCGCCCCTCCCCCCCCATCCTTCTAAACTCCCAACGAGACCCAGAGTCCTCAACCCATTCCTCACACGACAAGTTCTTCATCCCAGGGATCATTCTTGGACCCCTGGATTTATTTATTTAGCCACTCAATTGGTGAAGGACGGATAATTACCCCTTCTCACACGCACTGTAACAGATCGTGAAGGGAGGCACTTACCTTTGTGTGGTTAAGTGTTAGTTCTCAGAGTGAGGGTTCACCTCCCCGTTATGAGCAGGGTGTCTGGAACGAGCTGCCAGAGGCAGTAGTAGAGGCGGGTACAATTTTGTCTTTTAAAAAGCATTTAGACAGTTACGTGGGTACGATGGGGAGAGGGGGATATGGGGCAAAAGTGAGCAATTGAGGTTAGTGCTATCAAATGGTAAAAAAAATTGCAGCATGCTGCTGCGCAGAGGGATCTGGGCGTCCTTGTGCAGGAATCTCAAGGAGTGGGTTTGCAGGTATTAATTTGATTTATTACTGTCCCGTGTATTGGGATACAGTGAGAAGTATTGTTTCTTGCGCGCTGTACAGACAAAGCATACCGTTCATAGAGAAGGAAAGGAGAGAGGGTGCAGAATGTAGTGTTACAGTCACAGCGAGGGTGTAGAGAAAGATCAGCTTAATGCGAGGTAGGTCCATTCAAAAGTCTGACAGCAGCAGGGAAGAAGCTGTTCTTGAGTCGGTCGGTACGGGACCTCAGAGTTGGAGGCAAATGGAATTTTATCCTTCATTGCCAGAGGGATGGAGTTTAAAAACAGTGAGGTTATGTTGCAGCTGTATAAGGTGCTGGTGAGGCCACACCTGGAGTTACTGTGTACAGTTTTGGTCTCCTTACTTGAGAAAGGATAGACTGGCACTGGAGGGGGTGCAGAGGAGATTCACTAGGGTGATTCCGGAGTTGAGAGGGTTGGATTATGAGGAGAGACTGAGTAGACTGGGGCGATACTCACTGGGATTCAGAAGAATGAGGGGGAGATCTTACAGAAACATATAAGATGATGAAGGGAATCGATAAGATAGAAGCAGGGAAGTTGTTTCCACTGGCGGGTGAAACTAGAACTAGGGGGCATAGCCTCAAAATAAGGGGGAGCAGATTTGGGACTGAGTTGAGGAGGAACTTCTTCACACAAAGGGTTGTGAATCTGTAGAATTCCCTGTCCAGTTGAGGCTCCCTCACTGAATGTTTTTAAGGCAAGGATAGATAGATTTTTGAAGGAATTAAGGGTTATGGTGAGTGGGTGGGTAAGTGGAGCTGAGTCCATAGAAAGATCAGCCATGATCCTATTGAATGGCGGAGCAGGGCTCGAGGGGCCCACTCCTGCTCCCAGTTACCTTCCAAGTAGTTAAAAACAGGGCAGCACAGACAAGTTAGGCCAAAGGGTCTGTTTCCACGCTGTAAACCTGCGATACGCTGTCAGGACTCGAGTGCTTCAGCTGGGAAGAGAGTCCAGTTAGGCCGTTTCCCTTCGAACAGGGAAGGCTGAAGAGGGGAACCAGTTAGAGGGGTACGAAATGGTGTGGGGCGTAGACAGGAGAAACTTTTCCCCTTAGCAGTGTCAGTAAGGGATATAGACTGAAGAGATTTCGAGGGGTTTGAGAACTATTTCCACCCACGGAACGGTGAGAATCTGGCAGCTGAAAGGGTGATAGAGACAGCAGGGAGCTCTCACTACAATTAAGTAGTGTATGAGTGAGCACTTGTGATGTTAGCGTCCATAAGATTATGAAAGAAAAACCTTCTAAAATGTGTAAAATTTCACGGTTCTGTTAGAAAAGGGTAGTGTTTTTTCTCCCCCGTGCTGAAGAGATGCAGGTGTGAATCCAATACACAGACTAAAACATCGCATCAGAAGCAAAAATCAACAGGATTGCTTTGGTAACAGACTTCAGACATTTGAATCAGAACTTTTTTTTTCCAATTTTAAATAATTTGAATTAGGGAGTGAGTGTCGGAAAACAGGATGAGCGCAGAGAGAGGCAGCAGTCATGCCACGACGATCCCCCTTTCCCACGCTGGAAAACCTTACGCCCGAGACGGAGGAACTCCCCGATTGATGGAGTGTAATCCGGACAGATGTGAGGTTATGCATTTTGGAATGTCTAATACAGAGAGGAAATATACAGTAAATGGCAGAACCCTTAAGACTATTGATAGGCAGAGGGATCTGGGCGTACAGGTACACAGAGTATTGATAGGCAGAGGGATCTGGGCGTACAGGTACACAGGTCACTGAAAGTGGCAACGCAGGTGGAGAAGGTAGTCAGGAAGGCATACGGCATGCTTGCCTTCATCGGCCGGGGCACTGAGTTTAAAAATTGGCAAGTCATGTTGCAGCTTTATAGAACCTTAGTGAGGCCGCACTTGGAATATAGAGTTCAATTCTGGGTCACCCACACTACCAGAAGGATGTGGAGGCTTTGGAGAGGGGACAGAAAAGATTTACCAAGATGTTGCCCCTGGTATGGAGGGGCATCAGCTATGAGGAGAGGTTGGAGAAACTTGGTTTGTTCTCACTGGAGGTTGAGGGGGAGACCTGATAGAAGTCTACAAGATGATGAGGGACAGAGTGGAGAGTCAGAAGCTTTTTCCCCCCAGGGTGGAAGAGTCAATTACTGGGGGGGGGGGGCACAGGTTTAAGGTGCGAGGGGCAAGGTTTAAAGGAGATGTACGAGGCAGATTTTTTACACAGAGGGGGGTGGGTGCCTGGAACTCGCTGCCGGAGGGGGGGGAGGGAGTGGAAGCGGATACGATAGTGAGTTTTAAGGGGCGTCTGGACAAATCCATGAATAACCAATCTATGAGAGTTTTTCGCGTTTACCAGGAAAGTGGATGAAGGGAAGGCGGTGGATGTTGTCTACATGGACTTCAGTAAGGCCTTTGACAAGGTCCCGCGTGGGAGGTTAGTTAGGAAGGTTCAGTGGCTAGGTATAGATGGGGAGGTAGTAAATTGGGTTAGACACTGGCTCAATGGAAGAAGCCAGAGAGTGCTAGTGGAGGATTGCTTCTCTGAGTGGAGGCCTGTGACCACTGACGAAGAGGGTGTCCCTCGAAAGCTTGTGAGTATATTATCAAATAAATAGGTTGGACTAAAACCTGGTGTTGTCAGACTTTTTACTGTGTTTACGCCAGTCCAACGCCGGCATACCCACATCATGACGACTGGTGTGCCACAGGGATCGGTGCTGGCTCTATTGTTGTTTGTCATCTATATCAATGATCTGGATGATAATGTGGTAAATTGGATCAGCAAATTTGCTGATGATACAAAGAACGGAGGTGTAGTGGGCAGTGAGGAAGGTTTTCAAAGCTTGCAGAGGGATTTGGACCAGCTAGAAAAATGGGCTGAAAAATGGCAGATGGAATTTAACGCAGACAAGTGTGAGGTATTGCACTTTGGAAGGACAAACCAAAGTAGAACGTACAGGGTAAATGGTAGGACTCTGAAGAGTGCAGTTGGACAGAGGGATCTGGGAATACAGGTACAGAATTCCCTAAAAGTGACGTCACAGGTGGATAGGGTCGTAAAGAGTGCTTTTGGTACCTGGGCCTTTATAAATCGGGAGTATCGAGTATAAAAGTTGGAGTGTTATGGTGAGGTTGTAATGTGAGTGGCTCCTTCCACTCACATTGTCAGCCACTTCAGGTCTTGAACAGCAGGTTAGGTGTAAGGATTTGCATTCTAATCAGTAATCTCTAAACTGTCTGTGCTTTATATGCTCTGTCTGAGGCCAGAACTCTCCATTCACCTGACGAAGGGACTAACCCCGAAAGCTTGTGAGTATATTATCAAATAAATAGGTTGGACTAAAACCTGGTGTTGTCAGACTTTTTACGAGGTTGTATAAGGCATTGGTGAGGCTGAATTTAGAGTATTGTGTACAGTTTTGGTCACCTCGTTACAGGAAGGATGTAAATAAGGTTGAAAGAGTGCAGAGAAGGTGTTGCCGGGAACTTGAGAAGCTGAGTTACAGAGAGAGAGATTGAATAGGTTAGGACTTCATTCCCTGGAGAATGAGGGGAGATTTGATAGAGGTGCATAAGGTGAGATGGGTATAGAGTGAATCAAGCAGGCTTTTTCCACTTAGGAGAAAAAAAACCAGAGGGCGTGGATTAAGGAGGAAAAGTTTAAAGGGAATATTGGGGGGGGGTTTCTTCACACAGAGTGGTGGGAGTGTGGAATGAGCTGCCGGATAAAGTGGTAAACGTGGGGTCACTTTTAACATTTAAGAAAATCTTGGATGGGTTCATGGATGAGAGGGGGTGTGGAGGGATATGGTCCAGGTGCAGGTCAGTGGGACTAGGCAGAAAAATGGTTTGGCACAGACAAGAAGGGCCAAAAGGCCTGTTCCTGTGCTAGAATTTTCTTTGTCCTACAGGGAGAAACTTTTCCCCTTTGTAGAAGGGTCAGTAAAGGGGGGGGGGGGGTGGTGTAGATTTAAGGTTGGGTAGAGGCAGATTTAGAGGGTATTTGAGAACTATTTTACCCAGGGTAGTGGGAAACTGGAACTGCCAGCTGAAAGGGTGGTAGAGGCAGGAGGGAGCTCTCACTACAACTAAGTAGTGTTTGAATGAGCTGTGATGTTAGCGCCCGTAAGATTATTTAAAAGAACCTTCGAAAATGAAAGAGTCATAAAATGTCTTGGTTCAGTTAGAAAAGGGTAGTGTTTCTTTCCTGTGCTGAAGAAATGCAGGTGTGAATCCAGTACACAGACTGAAACATCGTATCCGAGGCAAAGATCAACAGGATTGCTTTGGTATCAGACTTTGGGCATTTGAAACAGAACGTGAACGCGATTTCCAATTTTAACCGAATTGAACGAGGGAGCAGGTGTCGGAAAACAGGGCGAGCGCAGAGAGGGACGGGAGGTCACGCCACGAGGGGGGGGGGGGGCCTCTTTCCCGTGCTGGAAAACCTCACGCCCGACACCGCGCAAGCCTCCCCGAACCGCGCCACGGTGACGCTAGAGATTGAGCTACCCCGTCCCAAAGACGAAAACGGGACGACGACTGCCAAAACAATCTTTTTTATTTTTTTTTAAACTCCCCCCCCTTTACATTTTTTTTTTAGAACTCTTTTTTTATATCAAAAAAAAGGGAAAAAAGGACCCAGCCCTTCCCGGCTCCGAAAGCCGGTTTACCTCTGTTAACAACCCCCACTTTTGTTTTAACAAAAAAAGGACTTTTTCCCCCCCCCCTTTGTGCGTGTGTGGGGGTGGGGGGGGGGGTGGTTTTTACAGGGACTTAAAAAATCTTTGCAAATGACTCTCTTTAATATATATATATACACACGTGCGCGCGCGTGCACACACACACACACACACAAATGTGTGTATATATATCGAATTAAAGCTAGCTGAAGGGATTGGACGCAGAGACTCCGGGAGGCGATCATTAGCCATACCATTCCTGCAAAATGAAATCATGAGTTTGTGGGGGCAGGGAGGGGAGATAGGAGGGAGAGAGAAAGAGGGGGTATTAATGGGGTGTTGGGGTGGGGGGGGGGGGAGAGAGGGGAAAGGGGAAAAAGAGGAGGGGTTCCAAAATCGAACATCCCAAAACAGGTCACAGAACGGCGAGAGAGAGAAAAAGTAACGACGATACTCCGTCGCGCGCACGCATACACACACACGCACTCACGCACACACATCCAAACTCCTCCTCCACCCCACACTCCCCATTCCTTGACCCTCCCCTCCACTCCCACCACCCCC
The DNA here is from genome assembly GCF_965287045.1 of Carcharhinus amblyrhynchos. Taxonomy (NCBI): domain Eukaryota; kingdom Metazoa; phylum Chordata; class Chondrichthyes; order Carcharhiniformes; family Carcharhinidae; genus Carcharhinus; species Carcharhinus amblyrhynchos. The sequence goes on from NW_027650898.1 coordinate 24,913, forward strand.
CCCAACAACCCGAGAGGAAAACGCAGCAATTTTTTTTTCCGTTATCGCGCCCGTTTCCGCGGAACTGGCCTGGGGACTGGCCAACTGGGGGGTGGGTCAGTCAAAAAAAAAACGCCACAAACCTGGCAGGGGGGAATGGTCGCCAGGAGAGAGAGAGACAGAGAGAGACAGAGAGAGATAAAGAGCATGTGAGGGGGGAGTGAGAGAGAGCACGCACAGGCGAGAGGGAGATGGGGGGGGGGGGGGGGGAGAGAGAAAGAGAGAGAGCACATAGGCATGTGTGAGAGAGAGAGAGAGCGCAGGAGGAAGAGTAAGCACACACAGAAAGAAAAAAGCGCACGAGAGAGAGAGAGCGCACACACACAAGGGGAAGGGAGAGAGTATGCATGCAAAAGAGAGAGGGCACGAGAGAGAATGCAAGAGAGGGTGAGAGGGAGACAGCGAGCGCTCGCGAGAGAGAGGCCACGAGTGCGCACACGTGGAAGGCGTGAGGCAGAAAGAAAGCGAGAGGGAGCGTATTTGAGAGAAGGAATGAGGACGCACAAAAGGGAGAAAGCACGGGTGAGAAAGCAAGCAACACAGAAACAGAACGAGTGCGCAATAGCAAGGAGGCACGAGACAGACAGGACAGGCGGGCACACGCAGGGCGAAAGTGTGGGCACGCACTCGTGAGAGCAAGCGAGCGCGCACGAGTGAGAGCAAGCGAGCGCACACGCGTGAGAGCGACACAGAGCAAGCGTGCATGAGTTAGAGCACGCACGCATTAGAGAGAGACAGAAAGAGCTGGCGTGCACTCGTGAGAGACACAAAAAGTGGGCACGCAATTGTTACAGAGAGAAAGGGTGAGCACGCACGTGTGAGGGAGACAAAGTGAGCACGCGCGCGCATGGGCAAGGTTGAGCCCAAAAGGGGAGATGGGAGCGAGGGAGGGATCCAGTGTCAATAGTACAGACAGAGAGAAAGAGAGAGAGAGAGAGCGCAAGACAAAGCGCGTCAGCCGAGATTTCACAATTCTGTTTTTGGCCGAGAGAGACATCGCTTAAAGAGAAAATATATATAATCCTCTGTTCTTTCAGTTTAAAAAAAAATCATCTCCGATGGAACTGCGAAGCTTTAGAAAAGCGAGCAACAGGCAGTTAGTTGCAGGGACATCTTACCCAATACTGATTCTCAGGGCTAATACAGGAGAGTTCTAAAAGGGATGCTCCCTTGCAAGTTATTCTTTAGTGTGTATGGTTTTTTCTATAGCAAAGCACATTTTTTTTTTCCTCTTCTCTCTCCATCTCTTTTTTTTTCTTTTTTTTCTTCTTTTCTTGTTCCACTCTTTTTTTTTAAAACCTTTTGTTTAATCTTGGCAGGGTAGGGAAGGGAAGGAGGGGTGGAGAGAGGGGAGGTGGGGGGGAAGAGGGAAGATCAAGAGAGAGAGAAAGAGAGGGAGAGAGAGAGAGAGAGAGAAGGTGAGTTAGGAAAGGGGAGGGAATTGGAAATGGAGAGCCAGCGAGTGAGTGGGAAGGAGAAAGAAGGAGAGGGAGGGAAGGGAAGAGTCAGGGGTGGGGGAAGAGGAGCCCAGCTACTAAGTTGCTTCACTGCTTTAGTATGGGGAATACCATGAAGATGCCCTTGTCCGACCCCTGCAAGAGAGAGAGGTGCACTGGTTAGATCGGATGGACAGCATGCCAGAGGCGGACCTCAAAATAAAAATCACAGAAGCCCCCCACAGCGCTCGGGGGTGGAAAGGACTCCAGCGTTTCCGAGATAGCCTGCCTCTCGAAATTGCGCACCTACCACCCCCCCCAACCCCACCAAGCGCTTGCCATCCCTTCAAAGTGACCAATCAGCGACCTAATTAACCCGTGTTCAGTTCAAGATTCCAGTTGGCGATGGCAACGTTAGTTTACAATCTGACCGTGTGATCCACATATTATGATCACTATTTCCTGGCGGATCCCGCACCCTCCGGCTTAAAACACGGGATTACCATCTGACTCAGCCTCATTGCACAGGACTGGATCCAAAATAGCTTTACACAAGTCTTTATATATTCAGACTTTAAAGATAGGAGCAGAACGAGACCACTTGGCCCATCGAGTCTGCCCCGCCATTCAATCAAGGCTGATAATTTTCTCATCCCCTATTCTCCTGCTTTTTCCCCCGTAACCCGCTAACCATTATCTATCAAAGAACAAAGAAAATTCCAGCTCAGGAACAGGCCACTCGGCCCCTCCAAGCCTGCACTGACCATGCTGTCCCCCGACTGAACTAAACCCCCTACCCTTCCGGGGACCGTATCCCTCTATTCCCATCCTATTCATGGATTTGTCCAGACGCCCCTTAAAACTCACTATTGTATCCGCTTCCACTCCCTCCCCCCGGCAGCGAGTTCCAGGCACCCACCCCCCTCTGTGTAAAAAATCTGCCTCGTACATCTCCTTTAAACCTTGCCCCTCGCACCTTAAACCTGTGCCCCCCCGCGTAATTGACTCTGGGGAAAAAGCTTCTGACTCTCCACTCTGTCCCTCATCATCTTGTAGACTTCTATCAGGTGTCCCCTCAACCTCCAGTGAGAACAAACCAAGTTTCTCCAACCTCTCCTCATAGCTAATGCCCTCCGTACCAGGGGCAACATCCTGGTAAATCTTTTCTGTAACCCTCTCCAAAGCCTCCCCATCCTTCTGGTAGTGTGGGTGACCCAGAATTGAACTCTATATTCCAAGTGCGGCCTCACTAAGGTTCTATAAAGCTGCAACATGACTTGCCAATTTTTAAACTCAGTGCCCCGGCCGATGAAGGCAAGCATGCCGTATGCCTTCCTGACTACCTTCTCCACCTGCATTGCCACTTTCAGTGACCTGTGTACCTGTACACCCAGATCCCTCTGCCTATCAATACTCTGTATCTGTACACCCAGATCCCTCTGCCTATCAATACTCTTAAGGGTTCTGCCATTTACTGTATATTTCCTATCTGTATCAGACCTTCCAAAATGCATCACCTCACATTTGTCCAGATTAAACTCCATCTGCCATCTCTCTGTCTGAGTCTCCAACTGATCTATATCCTGCTGTACCCTCTGATGGTCCTCATCGCTATCCACAAATCCACCAACCTTTGTGTCATCCGCAAACTTACTAATCAAACCAGTTACGTTTTCCTCCAAATCATTTCTATTACAAACAGGAAAGGTACCCAGCACTGATCCCTGAGGAACACCACTTGTCCCAGCCCTCCATTCAGAAACGCGTGGTTGATATTTTTCTCATCCCCATCTCTCCTGTCCTTTCCCCAGAACCCTTCAACCCCATCGCCTGTTGAAGGACTCTACGCAGTCTGTATCCCTCCATTTGCTGTCTATTCACGTATTGTCGTGAAGCTTCCGAAACGTTACTGTTCGATCTCACGTCTGGCAGCGAGGACCAGCGCCTCTGTGTTAAAAACTTGCCTCTCGCATCTCAAGAGGCAGAGGTTTGCAGCACGGGAGACAGGCCCTTCGGCCCAACTTGTCCATGCTGCCCCTTTTTGTAAAACCCCTAAGCAAGTCCCAATTGCCTGTATCCCTCTATACTTATCTTACCCGTGTAACTGTCTAAACACTAGTTTAATAATATCCTTTCTATAATAGGGTGACCAGAACTGTACACAGTATTCCAAGTGTGGCCTTACCAATGTCTTGTACAACGTCAACAAGACGTCCCAACTCCTGTATTCAATGTTCTGACCGATGAAACCAAGCATGCCGAATGCCTTCTTCACCACTCTGTCCACCTGAGAGTCCACTTTCAAGGAGATATGAAACCTGTACCCCGAGATCTCTTTGTTCTGTAACTCTCCCCAACGCCCTACCATTAACTGAGTAAGTCCTGCCCTGGTTCAATCGACCAAAATGCATCACCTCACATTTATCTAAATTAAACTCCATCTGCCATTGGTCAGCCCACTGGCCCAATTGATCAAGATCCCGTTACAATCGGAGATAACTTTCTTCACTGTCCACCGTGCCACCAATCTTGTGTCATCTGTAAACTTACTAACCATGTCCCCTATATTCCTCATCCAAATCACTGATAGAAATGACGAGTAACAGTGGACCCCAGCACTGGTTCCTCCCCTCTCTCCCACCACTCCGAGTTCTTACCAGCCTGCTCCGCATTCATCGAGATCATGGCTGATCATCAAACCCATTATCCCAATTTCCAATTTCTCCCTCATATCCCTCGATATGTAGGTGGGATGGGTGGATTGGCCATGCTAAATTGTCCCTTAGTGTCCAAAGATGTGTAGGTTAGGGTGGATTGGCCATGCTAAATTGTCCCTTAGTGTCCAAAGATGTGTAGGTTAGGGTGGATTGGCCGTGCTAAATTGTCCCTTAGTGTCCCAAAGATGTGTAGGTTAGGGTGGGGATTGGCCATGCTAATTGCCCCTTAGTGTCCAAAGATGTGTAGGTTAGGGTGGATTGGCCGTGCTAAATTGTCCCTTAGTGTCCAAAGATGTGTAGGTTAGGGTGGATTGGCTGTGCTAAATTGTCCCTTAGGTGTCTCAAAGATGTGTAGGTTAGGGTGGATTGGCCGTGCTAAATTGTCCCTTAGTGTCCAAAGATGTGTAGGTTAGGGTGGATTGGCCGTGCTAAATTGTCCCTTAGTGTCCAAAGATGTGTAGGTTAGGGTGGATTGGCTGTGCTAAATTGTCCCTTAGTGTCCAAAGATGTGTAGGTTAGGGTGGATTGGCCATGCTAAATTGCCCCTTAGTGTCCCAAAGATGTGTAGGTTAGGGTGGATTGGCCGTGCTAAATTGTCCCTTAGTGTCCAAAGATGTGTAGGTTAGGGTGGATTGGCTGTGCTAAATTGTCCCTTAGTGTCTCAAAGATGTGTAGGTTAGGGGGGTTTGGCCGTGCTAAATTGTCCCTTAGTGTCCAAAGATGTGTAGGTTAGTGTGGATTGGCCGTGCTAAATTGTCCCTTAGTGTCCCAAAGTGTGTAGGTTAGGGTGGATTGGCCATGCTAAATTGTCCCTTAGTGTCCCAAAGATGTGTAGGTTAGGGTGGATTGGCCATGCTAAATTGTCCCTTAGTGTCCAAAGATGTGTAGGTTAGGGTGGATTGCCGTGCTAAATTGTCCCTTAGTGTCCAAAGCTGTGTAGGTTAGGGTGGATTGGCCGTGCTAAATTGCCCCTTAGTGTCCAAAGATGTGTAGGTTAGGGTGGGGATTGGCCGTGCTAAATTGTCCCTTAGTGTCCAAAGATGTGTAGGTTAGGGTGGATTGGCCGTGCTAAATTGTCCCTTAGTGTCCAAAGATGTGTAGGTTAGGGTGGATTGGCCGTGCTAAATTGTCCCTTAGTGTTGGGAGGGGGACTGGCTGGTATAAATGCATGGGGTTATGGGATTGTGGTAAGTGCAGGTTTGATGGGCTGAATAGCCCTCCTCCTGAGGGGGGGCGGAACAGCGGGGATACTGGAGGCAATATCAGAGGGTGGGGGAGACTCAGCAGGATGTGAACGGTGCTGGCGGCACAAGGTCTCAGCAGCTCCCCCCACCAACCCGTGGTCTCATCAGCAGCCCCTTAGCACCCCCCCCCCCCCCCCCCCACAACCCAGACCCCCTAGATTTGCCCCAGACCTGAAGGCTCTGCCTCGCGCTCTCGGAACGTAGCCAGTGTAGAACCTCGCTCGCGTGGAGTAACTGGCGCGCGCCCGGAACCGCGCCCTGGGCCATCCCCGGTCTGTCGTACTGATCCCTGGTCTGTTTGTCCGCTTCAACACCACCTGGCGGGGGGGGGAGAGGGAGGGGGTGAACAGAGATTGGGGGGGGGGGGGGGGGGGGAGAGAGAGGGAGGGGGCAAGAGAGGGAGATTAAAATCAGGCAATGGTCGGTGATCGCTGCCACAGAATCCTGCGGAAATGCACTGTGTATTCAATGCCAGTACTCAGCAAACCCACCACCCCCCACCCCCACTCTGTCCACCACCACTGCCCCCCCACCCGGGTCTCACACACACAGACCCCCCCCCCCCAACCCCCCTCGAACTCCGTCCCTCCAGCTCCACTCCCTCCTGCACGCGTTCCTCCCGCGGACTGCAGCGACCCTCTCTCCCCATCACACCCGCCCCTCCTTCCCCCCCGCCGCCCCCCCCCCCAACTCCGTCTCGCACCCGCTCCCTCCACCCCCTCAGAAACGCATGCCTGCTCTCACACCCTGCAGGCCTGTCCCGCCCCTCACTCTCAGCCCCGACACACACACACACACACACACACACACACACACACACACACACACACACACACACCTTGATCTGCCGGTCCTCTGAACAGAGAGTCATCCAGTGCCATAGCTGTCCGCACAGACTCCTTGTCCGAAAACTCAATGTAGGCAAAACTGCAGCAAGACAGAGATAAAGTGAAGGGAAGAGGGCAATAAAACACCCTCCGCGCTCCCCAGAACGCGCGCGCGCACACACACACACACACACACACACACATCCCCTCTGCGCTCCCCAGAACGCGCACACAAAACCCCTCCGCGCTCTCCGGAACACACACATCCACCCAACCTCCGGGCTCTCTGGAACACACACACACCCGTCCATCGTCTGCCCAGAACACACACACACACACACATACATACATACATGCCCGCCCACCACCCACCCTGTGCGCTCCCCAAAACGCACGCACGCACACACACACACATCCCCTCCGCACCTCACGCATGACACCGCGCGCTTGCTCACCCTTTGGGGTGGCCCGTGTATTTGTCACACAGAATAGTCACGCGATTCACAGAACCGCAACCGTGAAAATGAGCTTCCAGTTCCTCAGCCGTTGCTCCGTAATCAACCTGTGGAGACGGGGGGAGAGAGTGTTTGAGAACGCAACATGAGAGAGAGAGAGAGAGAGAGTGTGTTAGAACGAACATCAGAGAGAGAGAGTGTGTTAGAACGAAACGTCAGAGAGAGAGAGAGTGTGTGAGAACGCAACATCAGAGAGAGAGAGTGTGTTAGAACGAAACGTCAGAGAGAGAGTGTGTGAGAACGCAACATCAGAGAGAGAGAGTGTGTTAGAACGAAACGTCAGAGAGAGAGAGAGAGTGTGTGAGAACGCAACATCAGAGAGAGAGAGAGTGTGTGAGAACGAAACGTCAGAGAGAGAGAGTGTGCGAGAACGCAACATCAGAGAGAGAGAGAGAGAGAGAGTGTGTGAGAACGAAACGTCAGAGAGAGAGAGAGTGTGTGAGAATGAAACATCAGAGAGAGAGAGTGTGTTAGAACGAAACGTCAGAGAGAGAGAGAGTGTGTGAGAACGCAACATCAGAGAGAGAGAGTGTGTGAGAATGCAACGTCAGAGAGAGAGAGTGTGTGAGAACGCAACGTCAGAGAGAGAGAGTGTGTGAGAACGCAACGTCAGAGAGAGAGAGTGTGTGAGAACGAAACGTCAGAGAGAGAGAGTGTGTGAGAACGAAACGTCAGAGAGAGAGAGTGTGTGAGAACGAAACGTCAGAGAGAGATGAGTGTGTGAGAACGAAACGTCAGAGAGAGAGAGTGTGTGAGAACGAAACGTCAGAGAGAGAGAGTGTGTGAGGAACGAAACGTCAGAGAGAGAGAGTGTGTGAGAACGAAACGTCAGAGAGAGAGAGTGTGTGAGAACGAAACGTCAGAGAGAGAGAGTGTGTGAGAACGAAACGTCAGAGAGAGAGAGTGGGTGAGAACGAAACTGTCAGAGAGAGAGTGTGTGAGAATGAAACGTCAGAGAGAGAGTGTGTGAGAACGCAACATCAGAGAGAGAGAGTGTGAGAACGCAACATCAGAGAGAGAGTGTGTTAGAACGCAACATCAGAGAGAGAGTGTGTAAGAACGAAACATCAGAGAGAGTGTGTTAGAACGAAACGTCAGAGAGAGAGACAGTGTGTGAGAACGCAACATCAGAGAGAGAGAGTGTGTGAGAACGCAACGTCAGAGAGAGAGAGTGTGTGAGAACGCAACGTCAGAGAGAGAGAGTGTGTGAGAACGAAACGTCAGAGAGAGAGAGTGTGTGAGAACGAAACGTCAGAGAGAGAGAGTGTGTGAGAATGAAACGTCAGAGAGAGAGAGTGTGTGAGAACGAAACGTCAGAGAGAGAGAGTGTGAGAACGCAACATCAGAGAGAGAGTGTGTGAGAACGCAACATCAGAGAGAGAGTGTGTGAGAACGCAACATCAGAGAGAGAGTGTGTGAGAACGCAACATCAGAGAGAGAGTGTGTGAGAACGCAACATCAGAGAGAGAGTGTGTAAGAACGAAACATCAGAGAGAGTGTGTTAGAACGAAACGTCAGAGAGAGAGACAGTGTGTGAGAACGCAACATCAGAGAGAGAGAGTGTGTGAGAACGCAACGTCAGAGAGAGAGAGTGTGTGAGAACGAAACGTCAGAGAGAGAGAGTGTGTGAGAACGCAACATCAGAGAGAGTGTGTGAGAACGAAACGTCAGAGAGAGAGAGTGTTGTGAGAACGCAACATCAGAGAGAGAGAGTGTGTGAGAACGAAACGTGAGAGAGAGAGTGTGTGAGAACGCAACATCAGAGAGAGAGAGAGAGAGAGAGAGAGAGAGGTGTGTGAGAATGAAACGTCAGAGAGAGAGAGCACATGTGCGGGACAGAAAGACCTAACGGAGAGCGAGAGCGAGACAGAAAGACCCGGAGAGGGGGAGACAGAGACCAGAGAGAGAAAGAGAGAGAGAGAGAGAGAGAGAATGAGACAGCCAGAAAGAGAGAGAGGAGCTAACATATACAATAATCAATGGCTCAGTAGTACACTGGCACTGCTGCCTCACAGCGCCAGGGACCCGGGTTCGATACCCAGCTCGGGTCACTGTCTGCCTGGAGTTTGCACATTCTCCCCGTGTCTGCGTGGGTTTCCTCCGGGTGCTCCGGTTTCCTCCCACACTCCAAAGATGTGCGGGTTAGGTTGATTGGCCATGCTAAAATTGCCCCTTAGTGTCTGAGACGTGTAGGGTTAGAGGGATTAGTGGGTATAATATGTAGGGATATGGGGGTAGGGCCTGGGTGGGATTGTGGTTGGCGCAGACTCGATGGGCCGAAGGGCCTCTTTCCGTACTGTAGGGTTCTATGATTCCGTGAACGGAGTAACTTCAACTGGCACAGGCGCAGTTTAACATTTGAAAGGCGGTTTTGCTGGACGGGGGGCGGTTAACAGCTCTGAAAGTCTCGACGTCAATGCCTTCACCAGGCTTTGGTTCACTGTTTCTATCCGCTCGGTGCGTACTTGGTCCGACAGCTACAGAAACTGATCAGACTGACTGTCTAAAACCAGCCTGGGTGGCCTCTGCGCGCCCCACCGTCACAATGCCATCCACACAATGCGTTCCATTAACTGGGAGCAGACAGAAAGCGGGGTTAACGATGCAGGTCCTATTAACATTCTGCAGCAGAGAACAGATATCGGTCACTCAGAAACCAACACTATTGGCCAACAGACAGACATCTTTGGGGCCTATTTTTTGGTCAAGCCAAGAAAACAAACTCAAATTACACTTGGACAAAGAATTATTAGTGTGGCAAGTCAGGCTTGCATTAACACTGCAATAAAGTTACTGCGAAACTCCCCCCCAGTCGCCCACACTCCAGAGCCTCTTCAGCTCAAGGCACCCTAACCAGCATGTCTTTTGGGAGGAAGCCGGAGCACCCGGAGGGAACCCACGCAGACACGAGGAGAACGTGCAGACTCCGCACAGACTGAGGGCCCAAGCCAGGAATCGAACCCGGGTCCCTGGCGCTGCGAGGTAGCAGCGCTAACCCACTGTGCGCTGAGCCGGGAATCGAACCCGGGTCCCTGGTGCTGAGAGGCAGCAGCGCTAACCCACTGTGCGCTGAGCAGGGAATCGAACCCGGGTCCCTGGCGCTGTGAGGCAGCAGCGTAACCCACTGTGCGCTGAGCAGGGAATCGAACCCGGGTCCCTGGCGCTGTGAGGCAGCAGCGCTAACCCACTGTGCGCTGAGCCAGGAATCGAACCCAGGGTCCCTGGCGCTGTGAGGCAGCAGCGCCAACCCACTGTGCGCTGAGCCGGGAATCGAACCCGGGTCCCTGGCGCTGTGAGGCAGCAGCGCTAACCCACTGTGCCACCATGCTTGACCATGGCGTGGGGGAGAGGTACTCACATTTCCGACTAGATCGAGCGAGCGCCCGCTTCCATCCGCTCTTCCACAGACATAATAACTGGAGCAGCTGTGAGAGTAACGGGGGAGAGAGACATTCAAAATCAGCCCCTCAGGGTGGGTGCCGTATCAAACCCAACTGCCCACCCCCAAAGAACGACAGCAGACAGGGGGAAAGAGAGAGTGACGGACTCAGAGGGGGAGGGACTGGAAGAGGGTGACAGGGCTGTGGAGGGCCAGGTCACAGTGTCTTTAAGACAGAGATAGATCGGTTCCTGATTAATAAGGGGATCAGGGGGAAAAGGCAGGAGAAGGGGGGATGGGGAAAATATCAGCCATGATATTTGGAGGATTGTGAGCAGTTTTGGTCCCCGTATCTCAGGAAGGATGTGCCGGGACTCGGAAAGGATCCAGAGGGAGGTTCACAAGGATGATCCCTGGAATGAAGAGCTTGAGGAGCGGGTTGAGGACTCTGGGTCTGTCCTCGTTGGGAGTTTAGAAGGATGAGGGGGGGGGGGGGGATCTTATTGAAACTTACAGGATACTGCGAGGGCCCTGGATAGAGTGGGACGTGGAGAGGATGTTTCCACCAGTAGGAAAAACTGGAACCAGAGAGGGCACAACCTCAGGGTAAAGGGACGGTCCTTTAAAACAGAGATGGGGAGGGATTTCTTCACCCGGAGAGTGGGGAATGTGTGGGACTCTTTGCCCCAGAGGAGGCCGGGTCACTGAGTGTCTTTAAGACAGAGATAGATCGGTTCCTGATTAATAAGGGGATCAGGGGAAAGGCAGGAGAATGGGGATGGGGAAAATATCAGCCAGGATATTTTTCTTATCTTTGGCGGGGGGGGGGGGGGGGGGGATGC
>NW_027650899.1:0-15000 GCF_965287045.1 Carcharhinus amblyrhynchos
TACTTTGTTCACTACACTCCTGGCGTTAAAATATATACACTTCAGCCCCTCAGTCTGGGCATTTCCCTTCTCCACCCCCTGTCTAACCTCCCTCCCATACTGCCTGCGGTCCTCCCCTACATGGGAGCTAACCTCCTCCGTCCCAGTTTCCCCATCACAATTCCCTCCCCCCATCCTTTCTAGTTTAAAGTCCCCCCGGTGGCCTTAGCCAGTCTTCCTGCCAAGATATTAGTCCCCCTGGGATTTAAGTGCCACCCGTCCTTACTGTACAGGTCACACCTGCCCCTAAAGAGGTCCCAGTGATCTAGGAACCGAAATCCCTGCCCTCTGCACCAGTCCCTCAGCCACACATTCACCCTCCACCTCATTCCATTTCTTCCCTCATTCTCCCGTGGCACAGGCAGCAATCCTGAGATTACTACCTTCGCTTTTCTCTTCCTCAGCTGCCTACCCAGTTCCCTATAGTCCCTTTTCACGAGTGCCTCCCTCTTCTTGCCTATGTCAGTAGTACCTATATGTACTACAACCTCTGGTTCCTCACCCTCCCCTTTCAGGATGTCTGGGACCCGCCCAGAGACATCCCGAATCCCAGCCCCAGGGAGGCAAACCACCATCCGCGACTCCCGTCTACATCCACAAAAACGCCTGTCCGCCCCCCTCACTGTGGAGTCCCCTATTAACACTACCTTTCTGCTCTCTTTTTTGATTTTTTGACTTACTGGCTCAGCTCCAGAGACCTGGCCACCGCTTCCTCCCTCAGATGAGCTGTCCCCCCAGTAGTACTCAGGCCGGAGTACTTATTTTGAAGGGGGACATCCACCGGAGTGCTCTCCATCACCCGAGGTTTCCCCTTCCTAACCGTTACCCACTTGCTTTCTTCCCGTTACCCCGGTGTGACCACTTGCCGGTAGCTCCTGTCAATTACCTCCTCATTCTCTCTAATGAGACGAAGATCCTCGAGCTGCAGTTCCAGTTCCTTAACCTGGTCCCTTAGGGACTGCAGCTCCACACACCGAGCACAGATATGGACATCTGGGAGACCAGGAGCCTCCAGGACCTCCCACGCATTGCATTGGCAACAACATACTGGCCTCACACTCATACTTGCCCCTTTTTCTTCAAATAACACAGAAAATGAAACTAACAATTAAACCTACCCGGCCTCACCCATTTCTGCCAAAACCCTTCAGCTCTCACTCTGCTGCCCGCTCCCAACACTGCCCGCTCACACACTGCCCGCTCACGCACTGCCCGCTCACGCACTGCCCGCTCCCGACACTGCCCGCTCCCGACACTGCCCGCTCACGCACTGCCCGCTCACGCACTGCCCGCTCCCGACACTGCCCGCTCACGCACTGCCCTCACGCACTGCCCGCTCACGCACTGCCCGCTCCCGACACTGCCCGCTCCCGACACTGCCCGCTCACGCACTGCCCGCTCACGCACTGCCCGCTCCCGACACTGCCCGCTCACGCACTGCCCGCTCACGCACTGCCCGCTCACGCACTGCCCGCTCCCGACACTGCCCGCTCACGCACTGCCCGCTCACGCACTGCCCGCTCCCGACACTGCCCGCTCACGCACTGCCCGCTCACGCACTGCCCGCTCCCGACACTGCCGCTCCCGACACTGCCCGCTCACGCACTGCCCGCTCACGCACTGCCCGCTCACGACACTGCCCGCTCACGCACTGCCCGCTCACGACACTGCCCGCTCACGCACTGCCCGCTCACGCACTGCCCGCTCTCGACAGTGCCCGCTCCCGACACTGCCCCGCTCACGCACTGCCCACTCCCACACTGCCCGCTCTCACACAGCCCTCTCCCGACACTGCCCGCTCCCGACACTGCCCGCTCCCGACACTGCCCGCTCCCGACACTGCCCGCTCCCGACACTGCCCGCTCCCGACGCTGCCCACTCACACACTGCCCACTCACGCACTGCCCGCTCACACACTGCCCGCTCACGCACTGCCCGCTCACGACACTGCCCACTCCCGACACTGCCCGCTCACACACTGCCCGCTCCCGACACTGCCCGCTCCCGACACTGCCCGCTCACACACTGCCCGCTCACACACTGCCCGCTCACGACACTGCCCACTCCCGACACTGCCCACTCACGCACTGCCCGCTCACACACTGCCCGCTCCCGCACTGCCCGCTCACACACTGCCCGCTCACGACGCTGCCCGCTCCCGACACTGCCCGCTCACGCACTGCCCGCTCCCGACACTGCCCGCTCCCGACACTGCCCGCTCACGCACTGCCCGCTCACGCACTGCCCACTCCCACACTGCCCGCTCCCTCACTGCCCGCTCCCGACACTGCCCGCTCCCACACTGCCCGCTCCCGACACTGCCCGCTCCCACACTGCCCGCTCCCACACTGCCCGCTCCCGACACTGCCCGCTCCCACACTGCCCGCTCCCAACACTGCCCGCTCCCGACACTGCCCGCTCCCGACACTGCCCGCTCACGACACTGCCCGCTCCCACACTGCCCGCTCCTGACGCTGCCCGCTCACGCACTGCCCGCTCACGACACTGCCCGCTCACGCACTGCCCGCTCACACACTGCCCGCTCCGACACTGCCCCGCTCACACACTGCCCGCTCCCGACACTGCCCGCTCCCGACACTGCCCGCTCCCGACACTGCCCGCTCCCGCTGCTGCCCGCTCCCGACACTGCCCGCTCCCGACACTGCCCGCTCCCGACACTGCCCGCTCACGCACTGCCCGCTCCCGACACTGCCCGCTCCCGACACTGCCCGCTCACGCACTGCCCGCTCCCACACTGCCCACTCCCGACACTGCCCGCTCACGCACTGCCCGCTCCCGACACTGCCCGCTCCCGACACTGCCCGCTCCCGACACTGCCCGCTCCCGACACTGCACGCTTCCGCACTGCCCGCTCCCGACACTGCCCGCTCACGCACTGCCCGCTCTCGACACTGCCCACTCCCGACACTACCCGCTCACGCACTGCCCGCTCACACACTGCCCACTCCCGACACTGCCCGCTCACACACTGCCCGCTCCCGCACTGCCCTCTCCCGACACTGCCCTCTCCCGACACTGCCCGCTCACGCACTGCCCCTCTCCCGACACTGCCCTCTCCCGACACTGCCCGCTCACGCACTGCCCGCTCACGACACTGCCCGCTCCCGACACTGCCCGCTCCCGACACTGCCCGCTCCCGACACTGCCCGCTCACGACACTGCCCGCTCACGACACTGCCCGCTCACGACACTGCCCGCTCACGACACTGCCCGCTCCCGACACTGCCCGCTCACGCACTGCCCGCTCCCGCTGCTGCCCGCTCCTGACGCTGCCCGCTCCCGACACTGCCCACTCCTGACGCTGCCCGCTCCCACACTGCCCGCTCCCGACACTGCCCGCTCCCGACACTGCCCGCTCACGCACTGCCCGCTACTGGCACTGCCCGCTCCCAGCACTGCCCGCTCACACACTGCCCGCTCCCGACACTGCCCGCTCCCGACACTGCCCGCTCACGCACTGCCCGCTACTGGCACTGCCCGCTCCCGACACTGCCCGCTCCCGACACTACCCGCTCCCGACACTGCCCGCTCCCGACACTGCCCGCTCACGCACTGCCCGCTTCTGGCACTGCCCGCTCCCGACACTGCCCGCTCACGCACTGCCCGCTTCTGGCACTGCCCGCTCCCGACACTGCCCGCTCACACACTGCCCGCTCCCGACACTGCCGCTCCCGACACTGCCCGCTACCGGCACTGCCCGCTCCCCACACTGCCCGCTCCCGACACTGCCCGCTCCCGGCACTGCCCGCTCCCGACACTGCCCGCTCCCGACACTGCCCGCTCCCGACACTGCCCGCTCCCGACACTGCCCGCTCCCGACACTGCCCGCTCACGCACTGCCCGCTCACACACTGCCCGCTCACGCACTGCCCGCTCCCGACACTGCCCGCTCACGCACTGCCCGCTCCCGACACTGCCCGCTCCCGACACTGCCCGCTTCCGCACTGCCCGCACACGACACTGCCCGCTCACGCACTGCCCGCTCACACACTGCCCGCTCACGACACTGCCCTCTCACGCACTGCCCGCTCACGACACTGCCCGCTCACGCACTGCCCGCTCACGCACTGCCCGCTCACGACAGTGCCCGCTCCCGACACTGCCCGCTCCCGACACTGCCCGCTCCCGACACTGCCCGCTCCCGACGCTGCCCACTCACACACTGCCCACTCACGCACTGCCCGCTCACACACTGCCCGCTCACGCACTGCCCGCTCACGACACTGCCCACTCCCGACACTGCCCGCTCACACACTGCCCGCTCCCGACACTGCCCGCTCCCGACACTGCCCGCTCACACACTGCCCGCTCACACACTGCCCGCTCACGACACTGCCCACTCCCGACACTGCCCACTCACGCACTGCCCGCTCACACACTGCCCGCTCCCGCACTGCCCGCTCACACACTGCCCGCTCACGACGCTGCCCGCTCCCGACACTGCCCGCTCACGCACTGCCCGCTCACGCACTGCCCACTCCCACACTGCCCGCTCCCTCACTGCCCGCTCCCGACACTGCCCGCTCCCACACTGCCCGCTCCCACACTGCCCGCTCCCGACACTGCCCGCTCCCACACTGCCCGCTCCCAACACTGCCCGCTCCCGACACTGCCCGCTCACGACACTGCCCGCTCCCGACACTGCCCGCTCACGACACTGCCCGCTCCCGCACTGCCCGCTCACGACACTGCCCGCTCACGCACTGCCCGCTCACACACTGCCCGCTCCCGACACTGCCCGCTCCCGACACTGCCCGCTCCTGACGCTGCCCGCTCCCGACACTGCCCGCTCCTGATGCTGCCCGCTCACGCACTGCCCGCTCACGACACTGCCCGCTCACGCACTGCCCGCTCACACACTGCCCGCTCCCGACACTGCCCGCTCACACACTGCCCGCTCCCGACACTGCCCGCTCCCGACACTGCCCGCTCCCGACACTGCCCGCTCCCGCTGCTGCCCGCTCCCGACACTGCCCGCTCCCGACACTGCCCGCTCCCGACACTGCCCGCTCACGCACTGCCCGCTCCCGACACTGCCCGCTCCCGACACTGCCCGCTCACGCACTGCCCGCTCCCACACTGCCCACTCCCGACACTGCCCGCTCACGCACTGCCCGCTCCCGACACTGCCCGCTCCCGACACTGCCCGCTCCCGACACTGCCCGCTCACGCACTGCCCGCTACTGGCACTGCCCGCTCCCGACACTGCCCGCTCACGCACTGCCCGCTACTGGCACTGCCCGCTCCCGACACTGCCCGCTCCCGACACTGCCCGCTCCCGCTGCTGCCCGCTCCTGACACTGCCCGCTCCCGACACTGCCCGCTCCCGACACTGCCCGCTCCCGCACTGCCCTCTCCCGACACTGCCCGCTCCCGACACTGCCCGCTCCCGACACTGCCCGCTCCCGCACTGCCCTCTCCCGACACTGCCCGCTCACGACACTGCCCGCTCCCGCTGCTGCCCGCTCCCGACACTGCCCGCTCCCGACACTGCCCGCTCCCGACACTGCCCGCTCCCGCACTGCCCTCTCCCGACACTGCCCTCTCCCGACACTGCCCGCTCACGCACTGCCCTCTCCCGACACTGCCCTCTCCCGACACTGCCCGCTCACGCACTGCCCGCTCACGCACTGCCCGCTCCCGACACTGCCCGCTCCCGACACTGCCCGCTCACGACACTGCCCGCTCACGACACTGCCCGCTCACGACACTGCCCGCTCCCGACACTGCCCGCTCACGCACTGCCCGCTCCCGCTGCTGCCCGCTCCTGACGCTGCCCGCTCCCGACACTGCCCACTCCTGACGCTGCCCGCTCCCACACTGCCCGCTCCCGACACTGCCCGCTCCCGACACTGCCCGCTCACGCACTGCCCGCTACTGGCACTGCCCGCTCCCAACACTGCCCGCTCACACACTGCCCGCTCCCGACACTGCCCGCTCCCGACACTGCCCGCTCACGCACTGCCCGCTACTGGCACTGCCCACTCCCGACACTGCCCGCTCCCGACACTGCCCGCTCCCGACACTGCCCGCTCCCGACACTGCCCGCTCCCACACTGCCCGCTCACGACACTGCCCGCTCACGCACTGCCCGCTTCTGGCACTGCCCGCTCCCGACACTGCCCGCTCCCGACACTGCCCGCTCCCGACACTGCCCGCTCCCGACACTGCCCGCTCCCGACACTGCCCGCTCCCGACACTGCCCGCTCACGCACTGCCCGCTTCTGGCACTGCCCGCTCCCGACACTGCCCGCTCACACACTGCCCGCTCCCGACACTGCCCGCTCCCGACACTGCCCGCTCACGCACTGCCCGCTTCTGGCACTGCCCGCTCCCGACACTGCCCGCTCACACACTGCCCGCTCCCGACACTGCCCGCTCCCGACACTGCCCGCTACCGGCACTGCCCGCTCCCCACACTGCCCGCTCCCGACACTGCCCGCTCCCGGCACTGCCCGCTCCCGACACTGCCCGCTCCCGACACTGCCCGCTCCCGACACTGCCCGCTCCCGACACTGCCCGCTCCCGACACTGCCCGCTCACGCACTGCCCGCTCACACACTGCCCGCTCACGCACTGCCCGCTCCCGACACTGCCCGCTCCCGACACTGCCCGCTCACGCACTGCCCGCTCCCGACACTGCCCGCTCCCGACACTGCCCGCTCCCGACACTGCCCGCTTCCGCACTGCCCGCTCCCGACACTGCCCGCTTCCGCACTGCCCGCACACGACACTGCCCGCTCACACACTGCCCGCTCCCGACACTGCCCGCTCCCGACACTGCCCGCTCACGCACTGCCCGCTCCCGACACTGCCCGCTCCCGACACTGCCCGCTTCCGCACTGCCCGCTCACGCACTGCCCGCTCACGACACTGCCCGCTCACGCACTGCCCGCTCCCGACACTGCCCGCTCACGCACTGCCCGCTCCCGACACTGCCCGCTCCCACACTGCCCGCTCCCGACACTGCCCGCTCCCGACACTGCCCGCTCCCGACACTGCCCGCTCACGCACTGCCCGCTCCCGACACTGCCCGCTCCCGACACTGCCCGCTCACGCACTGCCCGCTCACGACACTGCCCGCTCACGCACTGCCCGCTCCCGACACTGCCCGCTCCCGACACTGCCCGCTCACGACACTGCCCGCTCCCGACACTGCCCGCTCACGCACTGCCCGCTCACGCACTGCCCGCTCACGACACTGCCCGCTCACGCACTGCCCGCTCACGACACTGCCCGCTCACGCACTGCCCGCTCACGCACTGCCCGCTCACGACACTGCCCGCTCACGACACTGCCCGCTCCCGACACTGCCCGCTCACGCACTGCCCGCTCCCGACACTGCCCGCTCACGCACTGCCCGCTCACGCACTGCCCGCTCCCGACACTGCCCGCTCCCGACACTGCCCGCTTCCGCACTGCCCGCTCACGCACTGCCCGCTCCCACACTGCCCGCTCCCTCACTGCCCGCTCCCGACACTGCCCGCTCACGCACTGCCCGCTCACGCACTGCCCGCTCACGCACTGCCCGCTCCCGACACTGCCCGCTCACGCACTGCCCGCTCCCGACACTGCCCGCTCCCGACACTGCCCGCTCCCGACACTGCCCGCTCCCGACACTGCCCGCTACTGGCACTGCCCGCTCCCCACACTGCCCGCTCCCGACACTGCCCGCTCCCACACTGCCCGCTCCCGACACTGCCCGCTCCCGACACTGCCCGCTCCCGACACTGCCCGCTACTGGCACTGCCCGCTCCCCACACTGCCCGCTCCCGACACTGCCCGCTCCCGACACTGCCCGCTCCCGACACTGCCCGCTCCCGACACTGCCCGCTCCCGACACTGCCCGCTCACACACTGCCCGCTCCCAACACTGCCCACTCCCACACTGCCCGCTCCTGACACTGCCCGCTCCCGACACTGCCCGCTCACACACTGCCCGCTCCCGACACTGCCCGCTCCCGACACTGCCCGCTCCCGACACTGC
Source organism: Carcharhinus amblyrhynchos (assembly GCF_965287045.1). NCBI lineage: Eukaryota > Metazoa > Chordata > Chondrichthyes > Carcharhiniformes > Carcharhinidae > Carcharhinus > Carcharhinus amblyrhynchos. The sequence goes on from NW_027650899.1 coordinate 8,048, forward strand.
CCGCTCACACACTGCCCGCTCCCGACACTGCCCGCTCACACACTGCCCGCTCACGCACTGCCCGCTCCCGCCGCTGCCCGCTCCCGACACTGCCCGCTCCCGACACTGCCCGCTCCCACACTGCCCGCTCCCGACACTGCCCGCTCCCACACTGCCCGCTCCCGACACTGCCCGCTCACGCACTGCCCGCTCTCGACGCTGCCCGCTCCCGACACTGCCCGCTCACGACACTGCCCGCTCCCGACACTGCCCGCTCCCACACTGCCCGCTCCCGACACTGCCCGCTCACGCACTGCCCACTCTCGACACTGCCCGCTCCCGACACTGCCCGCTCACGCACTGCCCACTCTCGACACTGCCCGCTCCCGACACTGCCCGCTCCCGACACTGCCCGCTCCCACACTGCCCGCTCCCGACACTGCCCGCTCACGCACTGCCCACTCTCGACACTGCCCGCTCCCGCACTGCCCGCTCACGACACTGCCCGCTCCCGCACTGCCCGCTCACGACACTGCCCGCTCCCGCACTGCCCGCTCACGACACTGCCCGCTCCCGACACTGCCCGCTCCCACACTGCCCGCTCCCGACACTGCCCACTCACGCACAGCCCGCTCCCACACTGCCCGCTCCCACACTGCCCGCTCACGACACTGCCCGCTCACGACACTGCCCGCTCCCAACACTGCCCGCTCACGCACTGCCCGCTCACGACACTGCCCGCTCCCGCACTGCCCGCTCACGACACTGCCCGCTCACGCACTGCCCGCTCCCGCACTGCCCGCTCATGACACTGCCCGCTCACGACACTGCCCGCTCACGACACTGCCCGCTCACGACACTGCCCGCTCCCGCACTGCCCGCTCACGACACTGCCCGCTCACGACACTGCCCGCTCCCGACACTGCCCGCTCCCGACACTGCCCGCTTCCGCACTGCCCGCTCACGCACTGCCCGCTCACGACACTGCCCGCTCCCGACACTGCCCGCTCACGACACTGCCCGCTCCCGACACTGCCCGCTCACGCACTGCCCGCTCCCGACACTGCCCGCTCCCGACACTGCCCGCTCACGCACTGCCCGCTCCCGACACTGCCCGCTCCCGCACTGCCCGCTCACACACTGCCCGCTCACGCACTGCCCGCTCACGCACTGCCCGCTCCCGACACTGCCCGCTCCCACACTGCCCGCTCCCGACACTGCCCGCTCCCACACTGCCCGCTCCCGACACTGCCCGCTCCCGACACTGCCCGCTACCGGCACTGCCCGCTCCCCACACTGCCCGCTCCCGACACTGCCCGCTCCCGACACTGCCCGCTCCCGACACTGCCCGCTCCCGACACTGCCCGCTCCCGACACTGCCTGCTCCCGACACTGCCCGCTCCCACACTGCCCGCTCCTGACACTGCCCGCTCCCGACACTGCCCGCTCCCGACACTGCCCGCTCCCGACACTGCCCGCTCCCACACTGCCCGCTCCTGACACTGCCCGCTCCCGACACTGCCCGCTCACACACTGCCCGCTCACGCACTGCCCGCTCCCGACACTGCCCGCTCCCGACACTGCCCGCTCACACACTGCCCGCTCCCGACACTGCCCCCTCACGATCTGCCCGCTCCCGACACTGCCCGCTCTCGACGCTGCCCGCTCACGCACTGCCCGCTCACGACACTGCCCGCTCCCAACACTGCCCGCTCCCGACACTGCCCGCTCACACACTGCCCGCTCCCGACACTGCCCCCTCACGATCTGCCCGCTCCCGACACTGCCCGCTCCCGACACTGCCCGCTCCCACACTGCCCGCTCACGCACTGCCCGCTCACGACACTGCCCACTCCCGACACTGCCCGCTCCCGACACTGCCCGCTCACGCACTGCCCGCTCACGACACTGCCCGCTCCCGACACTGCCCGCTCACGCACTGCCCGCTCACGACACTGCCCGCTCCCGACACTGCCCGCTCACGACACTGCCCGCTCCCGACACTGCCCGCTCCCGACACTGCCCGCTCCCACACTGCCCGCTCCCGACACTGCCCGCTCCCGACACTGCCCGCTCCCGACACTGCCCGCTCCCGCACTGCCCACTCACGACACTGCCCGCTCCCGCACTGCCCGCTCACGACACTGCCCGCTCCCGCACTGCCCGCTCACGACACTGCCCGCTCCCGACACTGCCCGCTCCCACACTGCCCGCTCCCACACTGCCCGCTCACGACACTGCCCGCTCCCGCACTGCCCGCTCACGACACTGCCCGCTCCCGCACTGCCCGCTCACGACACTGCCCGCTCCCGCACTGCCCGCTCACGACACTGCCCGCTCCCGACACTGCCCGCTCACGCACTGCCCGCTCTCGACACTGCCCGCTCCCAACACTGCCCGCTCCCGCACTGCCCGCTCCCGACACTGCCCGCTCCCGACACTGCCCGCTCCCGACACTGCCCGCTCCCGACACTGCCCGCTCCCACACTGCCCGCTCCCGACACTGCCCGCTCCCGCACTGCCCGCTCCCGACACTGCCCGCTCCCGACACTGCCCGCTCCCGCACTGCCCGCTCACGCGCTGCCCGCTCACGCGCTGCCCGCTCCCGACACTGCCCGCTCACGCACTGCCCGCTCCCGACACTGCCCGCTCCCGACACTGCCCACTCACGACACTGCCCGCTCACGCACTGCCCGCTCCCGACACTGCCCGCTCACGCGCTGCCCGCTCCCGACACTGCCCGCTCCCGACACTGCCCGCTCCCGACACTGCCCGCTCCCGCACTGCCCGCTCACGCGCTGCCCGCTCACGCGCTGCCCGCTCCCGACACTGCCCGCTCACGCACTGCCCGCTCCCGACACTGCCCGCTCACGCACTGCCCGCTCCCGACACTGCCCGCTCACGCGCTGCCCGCTCACGCACTGCCCGCTCCCGACACTGCCCGCTCACACACTGCCCGCTCACACACTGCCCGCTCACGACACTGCCCGCTCCCGACACTGCCCGCTCCCGACACAGCCCGCTCCCGACACTGCCCGCTCACGACACTGCCCGCTCACGACACTGCCCGCTCCCGACACTGCCTGCTCCCACACTGCCCGCTCCCGACACTGCCCGCTCTCGACGCTGCCCGCTCCCGACACTGCCCGCTCCCGACACTGCCCGCTCCCACACTGCCCGCTCCCGACACTGCCCGCTCCCACACTGCCCGCTCCCGACACTGCCCGCTCCCGACACTGCCCGCTCACGCACTGCCCGCTCTCGACGCTGCCCGCTCCCGACACTGCCCGCTCACGACACTGCCCGCTCCCGACACTGCCCGCTCCCACACTGCCCGCTCCCGACACTGCCCGCTCACGCACTGCCCACTCTCGACACTGCCCGCTCCCGACACTGCCCGCTCACGCACTGCCCACTCTCGACACTGCCCGCTCCCGACACTGCCCGCTCCCGACACTGCCCGCTCACGACACTGCCCGCTCACACACTGCCCGCTCACGACACTGCCCGCTCCCGACACTGCCCGCTCCCGACACTGCCCGCTCACGACACTGCCCGCTCACGACACTGCCCGCTCCCGACACTGCCCGCTCACGACACTGCCCGCTCACGACACTGCCCGCTCCCGACACTGCCCGCTCCCGACACTGCCCGCTCCCGACACTGCCCGCTCCCGACACTGCCCGCTCCCACACTGCCCGCTCCCGCACTGCCCGCTCCCGACACTGCCCGCTCACACACTGCCCGCTCACGACACTGCCCGCTCCCGACACTGCCCGCTCCCGACACTGCCCGCTCCCACACTGCCCGCTCCCGACACTGCCCGCTCCCGCACTGCCCGCTCCCGACACTGCCCGCTCCCGACACTGCCCGCTCCCGACACTGCCCGCTCCCACACTGCCCGCTCCCGCACTGCCCGCTCCCGACACTGCCCGCTCCCGACACTGCCCGCTCCCGACACTGCCCGCTCCTGACACTGCCCGCTCCTGACACTGCCCGCTCCTGACACTGCCCGCTCCCGACACTGCCCGCTCACGCACTGCCCGCTCACGACACTGCCCGCTCTCGACGCTGCCCGCTCCCGACACTGCCCGCTCCCGACACTGCCCGCTCCTGACACTGCCCGCTCCTGACACTGCCCGCTCCCGACACTGCCCGCTCACGCACTGCCCGCTCACGACACTGCCCGCTCCCGACACTGCCCGCTCACGACACTGCCCGCTCCCGACACTGCCCGCTCACGCACTGCCCGCTCACGCACTGCCCGCTCCCGACACTGCCCGCTCCCGACACTGCCCGCTCACGCACTGCCCGCTCACGACACTGCCCACTCCCGACACTGCCCGCTCACGCACTGCCCGCTCACGCACTGCCCACTCCCGACACTGCCCGCTCCCGACACTGCCCGCTCTCGACGCTGCCCGCTCCCGACACTGCCCGCTCCTGACACTGCCCGCTCCTGACACTGCCCGCTTCCGCACTGCCCGCTCACGCACTGCCCGCTCACGACACTGCCCGCTCACACACTGCCCGCTCCCGACACTGCCCGCTCACGCACTGCCCGCTCCCGACACTGCCCGCTCCCGCACTGCCCGCTCACACACTGCCCGCTCACGCACTGCCCGCTCACGCACTGCCCGCTCACGCACTGCCCGCTCCCGACACTGCCCGCTCCCACACTGCCCGCTCCCGACACTGCCCGCTCACGCACTGCCCGCTCCCACACTGCCCGCTCCCGACACTGCCCGCTCCCGACACTGCCCGCTCCCGACACTGCCTGCTCCCGACACTGCCCGCTCCCACACTGCCCGCTCCTGACACTGCCCGCTCCCGACACTGCCCGCTCACACACTGCCCGCTCCCAACACTGCCCGCTCACGACACTGCCCGCTCACGCACTGCCCGCTCCCGACACTGCCCGCTCACACACTGCCCGCTCCCGACACTGCCCGCTCACACACTGCCCGCTCACGCACTGCCCGCTCCCGACACTGCCCGCTCACACACTGCCCGCTCCCGACACTGCCCGCTCCCGACACTGCCCGCTCACGCACTGCCCGCTCCCGACACTGCCCGCTCCCGACACTGCCCGCTCACGCACTGCCCGCTCACGACACTGCCCGCTCCCGACACTGCCCGCTCACACACTGCCCGCTCCCGACACTGCCCGCTCCCGACACTGCCCGCTCACACACTGCCCGCTCCCGACACTGCCCGCTCCCGACACTGCCCGCTCACGCACTGCCCGCTCCCGACACTGCCCGCACCCGACACTGCCCGCTCCCGACACTGCCCGCTCCCGACACTGCCCGCTCACGACACTGCCCGCTCCCGACACTGCCCGCTCCCGACACTGCCCGCTCCCACACTGCCCGCTCCCGACACTGCCCGCTCACGCACTGCCCACTCTCGACACTGCCCGCTCCCGCACTGCCCACTCACGACACTGCCCGCTCCCGCACTGCCCGCTCACGACACTGCCCGCTCCCGCACTGCCCGCTCACGACACTGCCCGCTCCCGACACTGCCCGCTCCCACACTGCCCGCTCCCACACTGCCCGCTCCCACACTGCCCGCTCACGACACTGCCCGCTCCCGCACTGCCCGCTCACGACACTGCCCACTCCCGACACTGCCCGCTCACGCACTGCCCGCTCTCGACACTGCCCGCTCCCAACACTGCCCGCTCCCACACTGCCCGCTCCCGACACTGCCCGCTCCCGACACTGCCCGCTCCCGACACTGCCCGCTCCCACACTGCCCGCTCCCGACACTGCCCGCTCCCGCACTGCCCGCTCCCGACACTGCCCGCTCCCGACACTGCCCGCTCCCGACACTGCCCGCTCCCGACACTGCCCGCTCCCGCACTGCCCGCTCACGCGCTGCCCGCTCCCGACACTGCCCGCTCCCGACACTGCCCGCTCCCGACACTGCCCGCTCCCGACACTGCCCGCTCCCGCACTGCCCGCTCACGCGCTGCCCGCTCACGCGCTGCCCGCTCCCGACACTGCCCGCTCACGCACTGCCCGCTCCCGACACTGCCCGCTCACGCACTGCCCGCTCCCGACACTGCCCGCTCACGCGCTGCCCGCTCACGCGCTGCCCGCTCCCGACACTGCCCGCTCACGCACTGCCCGCTCACGCACTGCCCGCTCCCGACACTGCCCGCTCACGCGCTGCCCGCTCACACACTGCCCGCTCACACACTGCCCGCTCACGCACTGCCCGCTCACGACACTGCCTGCTCCCACACTGCCCGCTCCCGACACTGCCCGCTCACGCGCTGCCCGCTCACGCGCTGCCCGCTCCCGACACTGCCCGCTCACGCACTGCCCGCTCCCGACACTGCCCGCTCCTGACACTGCCCGCTCACGCACTGCCCGCTCCCGACACTGCCCGCTCCCGACACTGCCCACTCACGCACTGCCCACTCCCGACACTGCCCGCTCACACACTGCCCGCTCACGCACTGCCCACTCACGCACTGCCCGCTCCCGACACTGCCCGCTCTCGACGCTGCCCGCTCCCGACACTGCCCGCTCCTGACACTGCCCGCTCCCGACACTGCCCGCTCCCGACACTGCCCGCTCCCGACACTGCCCGCTCCCAACACTGCCCGCTCCTGACACTGCCCGCTCCTGACACTGCCCGCTCCCGACACTGCCCGCTCCCGACACTGCCCGCTCCCACACTGCCCGCTCACGACACTGCCCGCTCCCACACTGCCCGCTCACGACACTGCCCGCTCCCGACACTGCCCGCTCACGACACTGCCCGCTCCCGACACTGCCCGCTCACGACACTGCCCGCTCACGACACTGCCCGCTCCCGACACTGCCCGCTCACACACTGCCCGCTCCCAACACTGCCCGCTCCCGACACTGCCCGCTCACACACTGCCCACTCCCAACACTGCCCGCTCCCGACACTGCCCGCTCACGCACTGCCCGCTCACGCACTGCCCGCTCCCGACA
>NW_027650899.1:20000-35874 GCF_965287045.1 Carcharhinus amblyrhynchos
TGTATCAATCGATACGAAGTCTCTTCAAAGAAATGAAACCGGGCAGACCACCTGGCATCGACCTAAGCGCCAGAAAATACAACCGCAAAACAAACAGCCCTGTCGCCCCTGCAAAGTCCTCCTTACTAACACCTGGGGGCTAATGCCAAAACTGGGAGAACTGTCTCATAAACTAGTCAAACAACAACCTGATGTAGTCATTCTCATGGAGTCATACCTTATAGATAACACTCCAAACACCACCATTACCATCCTTGGCTATGTCCTGCCCCACCGGCAGGACAGACCCAGCAGAGTGCTATTCAGTGGGAGGAAGTTGCCCTGGGAGTCCTTAACATTGACTCCAGACCCCAAGAAGTCTCATGGCTTCAGGTTAAACATGGGCAAGGAAACCTCTCATTGGTTACCATCCTCCTTTGGTTAATGAATCAGTATTCCTCCATACTGAACAACACTTGGAGGAAGCACTGAGGGTGGCAAGGGTACAAAATGTACTCTGGATAGGGGAATTACAACGTCCATCACCAAGAGTGGCTGGGCAGCAGCACCACTGATCGAGCTGGTTGGGTCCTAGAGGATATAACTGTTAGACTGGGTCTGCAGCAGGTGGTGAAGGGACCAAATAACACATTTGACCTTATCCTTACCAGTCTGCCAGCTGAGATGCATCTGTCCATGGCAGTATCAGTAAGAGTGACCCAGAGTCCTTGTGGAGACAAAGTCTCGCTTTCACATTGAGAAGAACCTCTATCGTGTTGTGTGGCACCCTGAATGGGGGAACTGCAGCAACTGTTGATTCCTGTCTGGCACAAAAACAAAATGGGGAAGAGGGCCAGTCCGTGGCTTCCAAAGACAATTAGAGAGAGTGTCGAATCTGAGGAAGAAGCAGACAGATTGGGCCAAGAGAAATAGTGGCCTTGAGGATTAGGAGCAGTCTAGAATTCAGCAAAGAAGGACAAAGGGATTGATGAAGAAGGGGAAAATACAGTACGAAAGTACACTTGCAGGGAACATAAAGATTGGAGTATTGTGTGCAGTTCTGCTCCTCACATTACCAGAAGGACGAGCAAACTTCGGAGGGAGTAGGTTCACCAGGATGTTGCCCGGTCCCGAGGATGTTGACTATGAGGAGAGGTTGAATAAACTAGGATTGTTTTCACTGGAAAGACGGAGGCTGAGGGGAGACCTGATAGAGGTCTACAAAATGACGAGAGGATTAGACAGGGTGACTAGTCAGAGGCTTCTTCCCAAGATGGAAGTGTCAATTACAAGGGGCACTAGTTTAAGGTGAGGGAGGAAAGTTTAAGGGAAATGTGCAGGGGAGGTTTTTCACACAGAGAGTGATGGGTGCCTGGGACGCGCTGCCATAGGAGGTGGTGGAAGCAGGCACATTAGCAACATTTAAGAGGCATCTGGATGGGTATATGAATAGGGAGGGAATAGAGGGAAACTGACCGAGAAAGGGCAGAAGTTTTTTTCAGTTTAGTTCAAGCATCATAATTGGCACAGGGTTGGAGGGCCAAAGCGCCTGTGCTTTACTGTTCTTTGTGAATGGACCAACATTTAGCGAGAGGGGAAAACTGAGGGAAATCAATATTAGTAGAGAAATGGTACTGGGAAAATTAATGGGATTGAAGGCAGATAAATCCCCAGGGCCTGATAATCTACATGCCAGAGTACTTATGGAAGTGGCTTAAGAAATAGTGGATGCATTGGTGGTCATCTTCCAGGATTCTACAGACTCTGGAACAGTCCCTGCAGATTGGAGAGTAGCAAATGTCACTCCAATATTAAAAAGGGAGGGAGAGAGAAAACAGGGAATTATACACCAGGAAGCGTAACTTCGATGTTGGGGAAAATTCTCGAATCCATTATCAAGGACTTTTTCTCAGAGCGTTGAGAAAGCAGTGTCAGGATCAGACAGAGTCAGCGTGGAGTTATGAAAGGGAAATCATCAATGATCGAGACTCTATGAAACTTCAGTCTGATTTGAACAAGTTGAATAACAGATGCAGTTTTATGTGGACGAATATGATATTATCCAACATGTAACAATATTACTGCCTGTTCTTATGATGCAGCACGGTGACACAGTGATTAGCACTGCTGTCTCACAGTGCCAGGGACCCGGGGCAGCACGGTGACACTGTGATTCACACTGCTGTCTCACAGTGCCAGGGACCCGGGGCAGCACGGTGACACAGTGATTCACACTGCTGTCTCACAGTGCCAGGGACCCGGGGCAGCACGGTGACACAGTGATTCACACTGCTGTCTCACAGTGCCAGGGACCCGGGGCAGCACGGTGACACAGTGATTCACACTGCTGTCTCACAGTGCCAGGGACCCGGGGCAGCACGGTGACACAGTGATTAGCACTGCTGTCTCACAGTGCCAGGGACCCGGGGTAGCACGGTGACACAGTGATTCACACTGCTGTCTCACAGTGCCAGGGACCCGGGGTAGCACGGTGACACAGTGATTCACACTGCTGTCTCACAGTGCCAGGGACCCGGGGCAGCACGGTGACACAGTGATTCACACTGCTGTCTCACAGTGCCAGGGACCCTGGGCAGCACGGTGACACAGTGATTCACACTGCTGTCTCACAGTGCCAGGGACCCGGGGCAGCACGGTGACACAGTGATTCACACTGCTGTCTCACAGTGCCAGGGACCCAGGGCAGCACGGTGACACAGTGATTCACACTGCTGTCTCACAGTGCCAGGGACCCGGGGTAGCACGGTGACACAGTGATTCACACTGCTGTCTCACAGTGCCAGGGACCCGGGGCAGCACGGTGACACAGTGATTCACACTGCTGTCTCACAGTGCCAGGGACCCTGGGCAGCACGGTGACACAGTGATTCACACTGCTGTCTCACAGTGCCAGGGACCCGGGGCAGCACGGTGACACAGTGATTCGCACTGCTGTCTGACAGTGCCAGGGACCCGGGGCAGCACGGTGACACAGTGATTAGCACTGCTGTCTGACAGTGCCAGGGACCCGGGGCAGCACGGTGACACAGTGATTAGCACTGCTGTCTCACAGTGCCAGGGACCCGGGGCAGCACGGTGACACAGTGATTAGCACTGCTGTCTCACAGTGCCAGGGACCCGGGGCAGCACGGTGACACAGTGATTCACACTGCTGTCTCACAGTGCCAGGGGCCCGGGGCAGCACGGTGACACAGTGATTCACACTGCTGTCTCACAGTGCCAGGGGCCCGGGGCAGCACGGTGACACAGTGATTAGCACTGCTGTCTCACAGTGCCAGGGACCCGGGGCAGCACGGTGACACAGTGATTAGCACTGCTGTCTCACAGTGCCAGGGACCCGGGGCAGCACGGTGACACAGTGATTCACACTGCTGTCTCACAGTGCCAGGGACCCGGGGCAGCACGGTGACACAGTGATTAGCACTGCTGTCTGACAGTGCCAGGGACCCGGGGCAGCACGGTGACACAGTGATTCACACTGCAGTCTCACAGTGCCAGGGACCCGGGGCAGCACAGTGACACAGTGATTCACACTGCTGTCTCACAGTGCCAGGGACCCGGGGCAGCACGGTGACACAGTGATTCACACTGCTGTCTCACAGTGCCAGGGACCCCGGGCAGCACGGTGACACAGTGATTCACACTGCTGTCTCACAGTGCCAGGGACCCGGGGCAGCACGGTGACACAGTGATTAGCACTGCTGTCTGACAGTGCCAGGGACCCGGGGCAGCACGGTGACACAGTGATTCACACTGCTGTCTCACAGTGCCAGGGACCCGGGGCAGCACGGTGACACAGTGATTCACACTGCTGTCTCACAGTGCCAGGGACCCGGGGCAGCACGGTGACACAGTGATTCACACTGCTGTCTCACAGTGCCAGGGACCCGGGACAGCACGGTGACACAGTGATTAGCACTGCTGTCTCACAGCGCCAGGGACCCGGGGCAGCACGGTGACACAGTGATTAGCGCTGCTGTCTCACAGTGCCAGGGACCCGGGGCAGCACGGTGACACAGTGATTCACACTGCTGTCTCACAGTGCCAGGGACCCGGGGCAGCACGGTGACACAGTGATTCACACTGCTGTCTCACAGTGCCAGGGACCCGGGGCAGCACGGTGACACAGTGATTAGCACTGCTGTCTCACAGTGCCAGGGACCCGGGGCAGCACAGTGACACAGTGATTAGCACTGCTGTCTCACAGTGCCAGGGACCCGGGGCAGCACGGTGACACAGTGATTCACACTGCTGTCTGACAGTGCCAGGGACCCGGGGCAGCACGGTGACACAGTGATTCACACTGCTGTCTCACAGTGCCAGGGACCCGGGGCAGCACGGTGACACGGTGATTAGCACTGCTGTCTCACAGTGCCAGGGACCCGGGGCAGCACGGTGACACGGTGATTAGCACTGCTGTCTCACAGTGCCAGGGACCCGGGGCAGCACGGTGACACAGTGATTAGCACTGCTGTCTCACAGTGCCAGGGACCCGGGGCAGCACGGTGACACAGTGATTAGCACTGCTGTCTCACAGTGCCAGGGACCCGGGGCAGCCCGGTGACACAGTGATTCACACTGCTGTCTCACAGTGCCAGGGACCCGGGGCAGCACGGTGACACAGTGATTAGCGCTGCTGTCTCACAGTGCCAGGGACATGAGTTCGATTCCCGGCTCGGGTCTCTGCATGTGTGGAGTTTGTATGTTCTCCCCGTGTCTGCATGGTTTTCCTCCAGTTTCCTCTCACAGTCTGAAAGACTTGCTGGTTTGACACATTGTCCCGAACAGACTCTGGAATGTGACGACTTGGGGGGTTTTCACAGTGACTTTATTGCAGTGTTATTAGAACATAGAATATATGTTCATTGCACTTCATTGCAGTGTTATTGTGAGCCTACTCGTGACACTAATAATAAATAAACTTTAAAAAATCTTATAATAGTTTGTGGTGTCCGTGTTTCATTCCCTCTTTAAACTCAATGCTAACATTCTGCTATAAAATCTTTGATCAACCTTAAAACTAAAGAATGTAAGATTTAGTGAGAGGGAGGAACTGAGCACGGTCAATATTGGTGGAGAAATGATGCTGAGAATATTTCCCCATGCTTCCTGCATCCAGATTCTTTCTCTTCACCCTCTCTTTTCGGGAATTTGGGCCCTGGGGTTTTTGGGATTCGGTTTTTCAGGGTTTTTGGGATTCAGACTCTTCGGGGTTTTGGTGTTTGGAATTTGCGGGGTTTTGGGGTTTGAGGTTTTTGTGGTTTTGGGTTTCCAGGGTTTGGGAATTCAGGGTTCTGGTGTTTGGGTTTTGTGATTTGGAGTTTGCAGGGTTTTGGGATTTGTGGGGTTTTGGGTTTTACAGGGTTTTGGGGTTCAGGGTTTGTGGGGTTTTTGGGATTAGATTTTGCGCGGTTTTGGGTTTGGATTTTACAGTGTTTTGGGGTTTGGGTTTTGTGTGGTTTTGGGGTTCAGATTTTGCGCGGTTTTGGGTTTCGGGTTTTGTGGGGCTTTGGGGTTTGGTTTTTGGGGTTTGGGTTAGTGTTTTTCGGGTATGGAGTTGAGGATCTAACTCACTTTGACACTGGTTTCATTCCCAGGTCTGTAACAGTAACAGAAATTGTCACTGCGCTAGCCACTGGGCACCACCCTACTGTGATAAAGCTGGACTCGGAGGCAGTATTGACAGTGGACCTGTACACAGAGACAGTAAGACTCCATTATACACAGTTAACAATTAGTCACTATCGTCCAGTGGGATTCTCCCAAAAAAAATTCCACGTGTCAAAATTGCGTGAAGACAGGAGGCAGGAGCAGCTGTGTAGTCAGATACTGGAAAGCTGTGAAATAAAGCAGGGTATTTGTAGTGGGTGATTTTAACTTTTCCCATATTGACTGGGAATCCCTTACAGCCTGGAGCTCAGATAGAGAGCACTCTTTTAGATGTGTCCAGGAGGGGTTTTTTGGTACAATATGTTGACAATCCAATCAGGGAATGGGCCGTACTAGACTTGGTATTGGGAATTAATCGGGACAGGTGATCGATATTTCAGTGGGGAATCATTGTGCGCTGAGTGACCTTAATTCTATCATAACACTATAAGACATTGGAGCAGAATGAGGCCACTCAGCCCATTGACTCTGCTCTGCCATTCAATCATGGCTGATATTTTTCTCCTGCCTTTACCCCATAATCCCTGATCCCCTTATTAATCAGGGACCTCTTTATCTCTGTCTTAAAGACACTCAATGACCCGGCCTCCACAGCCTTCTGCAGCAAAGAGTTCCACAGATTCACCATCCTCTGGCTGAAGAAATTCCTCCTCATCTCTGTTTTAATGGATCATCCCATTAGCCTGAGGCTGTCCCCTCTGGTTCTAGTTTTTCCTACTAGTGGAAACATCCTCTCCACGTCCACTCTGTCCAGGCCTCTCAGTATCCTGTAAGTTTCACTGAGATCCCCCCTCATCCTTCTAAACTCCAACCAGTACAGACCCAGAATGCTGAACAGTTCCTCACACGACAAGCTCTTCATTCCAGGGATCATTCTTGTGAATCTCCTCTGGGCCCTTTCCAAGGCCGGCACATCCTTCCTTAGATACAGGACCCAAAACTGCTCACAGTACATATAGAACATAGAACAGTACAGGCCCTTCGGCCCTCAATGTTGTGCCGAACTATGTCCAACCCCAGGATCAAGCTATCCCCCTCCCTATAATTCTGGAGTGCTCCATGTGCCTATCCAATAACTGCTTGAAAGTTCCTAAAGTGTCCGACTCCACTATCACAGCAGGCAGTCCATTCCACACCCCAACCACTCTCTGAGTAAAGAATCTACCTCGGACATCCCTCCTATATCTCCCACCATGAACCTTATAGTTATGCCCCCTAGTAATAGCTACACCCACCCAGCCTCAAGGAGTACATCCCTGCTATTGTATTCTAGCCCTCTCGATATGAATGCTAACATTGCATTTGTCTTCCTAACTGCCGACTGAACCGGCACATTAACCTTAAGAGAATCTTGAACAATGACTCCCGTGTCCCTTTGTGTTTCTGATTTCCTGAGCATTTTCCCACTTAGAAAATAGTGTCTGCCTCCGTTCCTCCTTCCAAAGTGCAGAACCTCACACTTTTCCACATTATATTCCATCTGGCACTTCTTTGCCCACTCTCCTAACCTGTCCAAGTCCTTCTGCAGCCCCCCTGCTTCCTCAATACCACCTGTCCCTTCACATATCTTTGTATCATCTACAGACTTAGCAACAGTGCCTTCAGTTCCTTCCTCCAAATAAGATTTTGGGTAGTCATGGATACAGACAAGAGTGGCCCTCCGGTTAAGGTGCTTAATTGGGGGAGGGCCAATTATATCCAAATTAGACAGGAACTGGGGAATGTGGATTGGGAGTGGCTACCTGAGAACAAATCCACGTGTGATATGAGAGAGGTTTTTAAAGGCTAGCGGATTTTTTATAAATATATAAAAAGGAAGATGCTGGCTAGGGTGAACGTTGGACCCTTAGAGGATGGGAAAGGGGACTTAGTGGTAGGGGATGGGGATATGGCTGAGGTCTTGAATAACTTTTTTGTTTCTGTCTTCACGGAGGAGGACGTGAATAATTTGCCGGGTGTTAGCGATGGAAAGGTGGTAGGACTGGAGGGTCTTAATGACATTACTGTTACTAGAGAGGCGGTGCTCGACAGACTGGAGGGGGCTGATTGTGGACAAGTCCCCAGGACCGGATGGAATGCATCCGAGGGTTCTGAAAGAAATGGCGGAGGTGATAGTGGATGCCTTGGTGGTTATTTTCCAGACGTCGCTGGATTCCAGGGAAGTGCCGGAAGATTCGCCTAGTTTGGGGGCATTTAAGAGATCCGTGGATAGGTTTATGGATGGAAAGGGTTTGGTTTAGGTTAGAGGGTCATTGCTTTTTAACTGGTCGGCGCAACATCGTGGGCCGAAGGGCCTGTTCTGCGCTGTAATGTTCTATGTTCTATGATTGGAAAACGGCTAATATTACGCCGTTGTTTAAGAAGGGTGCCAGGCAAAAGGCAGGGAATTATAGGCCGGTTAGTTTAACGTCAGTTGTAGGTAAAATGTTAGAATCCGTCATCAAGGAGGAAATAGCGAGGCATCTTGAGGAGAATTGTTTGATCGAGCAGACGCAGCACGGTTTCGTTAAGGGGAAGTCGTGTCTGACAAATTTACTGGAGTTCTATGAGGATGTGTCTAGGGCGGTGGATAGAGGAGAGCCGGTGGATGTGGTCTTTCTTGATTTTCAGAAGGCGTTTGACAAGGTGCCTCACAAGAGGTTATTGCAGAAGGTCAGGGGACATGGAGTTGGGGGTAGGGTGTTAGCGTGGATAGAGGATTGGTTGTCAAATAGGAGGCAGAGAGTGGGGGTCAATGGGTGTTATTCGGATTGGCGGATGGTGACTAGTGGGGTGCCCCAGGGGTCGGTGCTGGGGCCTCAGCTATTCACCATTTATATAGATGATCTGGAGGAGGGAACCGAGTGTAGGGTGTCGAAATTTGCTGATGACACCAAGATTGGGGGAACGGCAAATTGTGCAGAGGGTGAAGAGAGTCTACAGAAGGATCTAGATAGGCTGGGCGAATGGGCCAGGAACTGGAAAATGGAATTTAATGTTGGCAAGTGTGAGGTGGTCCACTTTGGTAGGAATAATGGTAGGAAGGACTATTACTTACGTGGCGAAAAACTGCAGCAGGCGATGGTGCAGAGGGACCTCGGGGTCCTTGTGCATGAGTCGCAAAAACCCAGCTTGCAGGTGCAGCAGGTGGTCAGGAAGGCGAATGGGATGCTGGCCTTCATAGCGAGGGGGATTGAATATAAAAGTAGGGAGGTCTTGCTGCGGCTGTATAGGGCATTGGTGAGGCCGCAGCTGGAGTACTGTGTGCAGTTTTGGGCGCCGTACTTACGCAAGGATATTTTGGCCTTGGAGGGAGTGCAGAGGAGGTTTACTGGGCTGATGCCAGAGTTGAGGGGGTTGAGCTATGAGGAGAGGCTGAATAAACTAGGCTTGTACTCGTTAGAGTTTAGAAGAATGAGGGGAGATCTCATTGAGACGTATAAGATGATGAATGGGATGGATAGGATAGAGGTGGAGAGACTCTTCCCGCTCAGAAAGGATAGTAGGACTAGGGGGCACAGCCTCAAGATAAAGGGGGGGTGGTTTAGAACGGAGTTGAGGAGGAACTTCTTCACTCAAAGGGTGGTGAATCTCTGGAATTCTCTGCCCGTTGAAGTGGTGGAGGCTGCCTTGCTCAGTATTTTTAAGACGCGGGTTGATGGGTTTTTGATAAGAGAGGGGATTAAGGGTTATGGGGAGAGGGCGGGAATGTGGAACTGAGCAGCGACAGATCAGCCATGATCTTATTGAATGGCGGGGCAGGCTCAGAGGGCCAGATGGCCTACTCCTGCTCCTATTTCTTATGTTCTTATTGAAGGGCAGGATGGCCATTTTCCCGCACAAATGAAGGATAGAAACAGCAGAATTTGAGAACTGTGGATGACCAGGGAAATTGTAAGCTCAGTCAAAAGGAACAAGTAGGCATATAATAGGTCTAGGCATCTAAAAACTGACAAAGTGCTGGAGGAGTACAGTGAAAGTGGGAAGGAACTGAAACATGGAATTTGGGGGAGGCTAAAAGAGGCCATGAAATGTCCTTAGTAAATAGGGTCAAGGAAAATCCCAGGGCTTTGGAGGGAGTTCAGACAAGGTTTACCAGGATGTTACCTGGTATGGAAGGTATTAGAACATAGAACACTACAGCACAAACAGGCCCTTCGGCCCACAAGTTGCGCCGATCATATCCATACCTACCAAGCCATAGAACTATCTGTAACTCCCAATCCCATTAAATCCCATATACTCATCCAGAAGTCTTTAAAAAGACCCCAGCGAGTTCGCCTCCACCACCACTGACGGCAGCCGATTCCATTCACTCACCACCCTCTGAGTGAAAAACTTACCCCTAACATCTCCTCTGTACTTGCTTCCCAGCACCTTAAACCTGTGTCCTCTCGTAGCGACCATTTCAACCCAGGGAAATAGCCTCTGAGAGTCCACCCTATCTATTCCTCTCAACATTTTATAAACCTCTATCAGGTCGCCTCTCAACCTTCGCCTCTCCAGGGAGAAGAGACCCAGCTCCCTCAACCTATCTTCATAAGGCATGCCTCCCAATCCAGGCAACATCCTTGTAAATCTCCTCTGCAACCTCTCAATAGCTTCCACATCCTTCCTGTAGTGAGGCGACCAGAACTGCGCACAGTACTCCAAGTGGGGTCTGACAAGGGTCTTATAAAGTTGCAGCATTTCCTCCCGACTCCTAAACTCAATCCCTCGATTAATGAAGGCCAGTACATCATACGCCTTCTTGACCACATCCTCCACCTGCGAGGCTGATTTAAGAGTCCTATGGACCCAGACCCCAAAGTTCTTCTGATCGTCTGCACTGCTAAGACTCCTACCCTTGATATTGTACTCCTTCATCCCATTGATCCTGCCAAAATGGACCACTACACATTTATCCGCGTTGAAGTCCATCTGCCACTTCTCCGCCCAGTCTTGCATCCTATCTATGTCACGCTGCAACTTCTGACATCCCTCCAGACTATCCATAACACCACCAACCTTCGTATCGTCGGCGAACTTACTAACCCATCCCTCCACTTCCTCATCCAGGTCATTTATGAAAATGACAAACAGCAAGGGTCCTGGAACAGATCCCTGGGGCACTCCACTGGTGACCGACCTCCGTGCAGAAAAAGACCCATCCGCAACCACTCTCTGCCTTCTGCAGGCAAGCCAGTTCTGGATCCACAAGGCCAAAGCCCCTTGGATCCCATGCCCTCTCACCTTCTCCAGAAGACTTGCGTGGGGAACCTTATCGAACGCCTTGCTGAAGTCCATATAAACCACATCCACTGCTCTTCCTTTGTCAATGTGTTTAGTCACATCTTCAAAAAACTCAACCAGGCTCATAAGGCATGATCTGCCTTTGACAAAGCCGTACTGACTATTCTTAATCACATTATACGTCTCCAAATGTTCATAAATCCTGCCTCTCAGGATCTTCTCCATCAACTTACCAACCACTGAGGTGAGACTCACTGGTCTATAATTTCCCGGGCTATCCCTGTTCCCTTTCTTGAAAATAGGAACCACATCCGCAATCCTCCAAAACCTCTCCTGTCTCCATTGATGATGCAAAGATCATCGCCAGGGGCTCTGCAATCTCTTCCCTCGCCTCCCACAGTAACCTGGGGTACATCCCATCCGGTCCTGGCGACTTATCTAACTTGATGCTTTTCAAAAGCTACAACACATCCTCTTTCTTAATGTCCACATACTCAAGCTTTTCAGTCCACCGCAAGTCTGCACTACAACCACCAAGATCCTTTTCAACTGTGAATACTGAAGTGAAGTATTCATTGAGTACCTCTGCTATTTCTACCAGTTCTATACAAACCTTCCCACCGTCACACTTGATAGGTCCTATTCCTTCACATCTCATCCTTTTACTCTTCACATATTTGTAGAACACCTTGGGGTTTTCCTTAATCTTACCCACCAAGGCCTTCTCATGACCCCTTCTGGCTTTCCTAATTTCCTTAAGATCCTTCCTATTAGCCATATACTCTTCAAGATCTCTAACATTACCGAGCTCTCTGAACCTTTTGTAAGCTTTTCTTTTCTTCTTGACTAGATTTATTACAGCCTTTGTACAGCACAGTTCCTGTAACCTATCATAACTTCCCTGTCTCATCAGAACATTTATGCCTCTAATTTCCCGCCTGATGAGAACATAAGAAATAGGAGCAGGAGTAGGCCATCTAGCCCTTCGAGCCTGCCCGCCATTCAATAAGATCATGGCTGATCTGAAGTGGCTCAGTTCCTCTTACCCACCAGCTCTCCATAACTTCATGTCTTCATATTTCCCCTTACTCCAGTAAGGGTCTTTTTCTGTATGGAGGTCAGTCACCAGTGGAGTGCCCCAGGGATCTGTTCTAGGACCCTTGCTGTTTGTCATTTTCATAAATGACCTGGATGAGGAAGTGGAGGGATGGGTTAGTAAGTTCGCTGACGATACGAAGGTTGGTGGTGTTGTGGATAGTCTGGAGGGATGTCAGAAGTTGCAGCGTGACATAGATAGGATGCAAGACTGGGTGGAGAAGTGGCAGATGGACTTCAACGCGGATGAATGTGTAGTGGTCCATTTTGGCAGGACCAATGGGATGCAGGAGTACAATATAAAGGGTAGGAGTCTTAGCTGTGTTGAAGAACAGAAGGATCTTGGGGTCCGGGTCCACAGGACTCTTAAATCGGCCTCGCAGGTGGAGGAGGTGGTCAAGAAGGCGTATGGTGTACTGGCCTTCATTAATCGAGGGATTGAGTTTAGGAGTCGGGAGGTAATGCTGCAACTTTATAAGACCCTTGTCAGGCCCCACTTGGAGTACTGTGCGCAGTTCTGGTCGCCTCACTACAGGAAGGATGTAGAAGCTATTGAAAGGGTGCAGAGGAGATTTACAAGGATGTTGCCTGGATTGGGAGGCATGCCTTATGAAGATAGGTTGAGGGAGCTGGGACTCTTCTCCCTGGAGAGACGAAGGTTGAGAGGCGACCTGATAGAGGTTTATAAAATGTTGAGAGGAATAGATAGGGTGGATTCTCAGAGGCTATTTCCCCGGGGTTGAAATGGTCGCTACGAGAGGACACAGGTTTAAGGTGCGGGGAGGAAAGTACAGAAGTGATGTTAGGGGTAAGTTTTTCACTCAGAGGGTGGTGAGTGAGTGGAATCGGCTGCCGTCAGTGGTGGTGGAGGCGAACTCGCTGGGGTCTTTTAAAAGACTTCTGGATGAGTATATGGGGTTTAATGGGATTGGGGGTTATAGATAGGTCTATGGATTGGTAGGTGTTGATGTGATCAGCGCAACTCGTGGGCCGAAGGGCCTGTTTGTGCTGTAGTGTTCTATGTTCTATGTTAAACACCTTCCTAGCCTGCCTGATCCTATCTCGTTCCAATGCAATTGTGAAGGAGATAGAATTATGGTCACCATTCCCAAGATGCTCTCCCACCGAGAGATCCATCACCTGTCCTGGTTCATTAGCCAGTACCAGGTCAAGTACAGCCTCTCCCCTCGTAGGCTTATCCACATACTGTGTCAGGAAACCTTCCTGAACACACCTAACAAACTCCTCCCCATCCAAACCCCTTACCCTAGGGATATTCCAGACGATGTTTGGGAAATTGAAGTCTCCCATCACGACAACTCTGTTATTAATACATCTCTCCAGAATCTGTTTCCCTATCTGCACCTCAACTTCCCTGTCACTATTGGGCGGCCTATAGAATACACCCAGCAAAGTTTTCGACCCTTTGCTGCTCCTAACTTCCATCCACAGAGACTCTGTAGATAGTCCCTCCACGGCATCCTCTTTCTCTGCAGCCATGACACTGTCCCTGATCAACAGTGCCACTCCACCACCTCTTCTGCCACCCTCCCTGTCCTTCCTGAAGCATCTGAATCCTGGCACCTGAAGTACCCAGTCCTGTCCCTGATAGATTGGGACATTTTTCTTCTGGAGTGTAGGAAACTGAGGGGTGATCTTCTAGAGGTCTATAAAATAATGAGGGGCACAGATGAGCGAGATAGTCAATATCTTTTCCCAAAGGTAGGGGAGTCTAAAACTAGAGGGCATAGGTTTAAGGTGAGAGGGGAGAGATACAGAAGGGTCCAGAGGGGCAATTTTTTCACACAGAGGGTGGTGAGTGTCTGGAACAAGCTGCCAGAGGTAGTAGTAGAGGCGGGTACAATTTTATCTTTTAAAAAGCATTTAGACAGTTACATGGTTAAGATGGGTATAGAGAGATATGGGCCAAATGTAGGCAATCGGGATTAGCTTTGGGGTTAAAAGATGGGGCAGCATGGACACGTTGGGCCGAAGGGCCTGTTTCCCTGCTGTAAACTCTGTGACTCTAATGCCGTAATGAGGTCCCTCAGCTGCCTGTACCAAGACAAAACTTGGACTCTGTCTGGAGCCGGGCTCAGAGGAAGTTTTTCCACAGTGCAGACACCATTCATAATTTCAAACATTTTCCACAGCTCTGGAAGCCACCTTACTGTCACCAGTTCCACACTGGGGCCAGAGGAGACAAGCCAGTGAAATCCAGAGGTGGAAATACTGATGTGTGTTTGAGTACAATCTCTCACTCTCTGTTCTCTCCACAGACCAGACTGCTCTGCTAGTTGGACTCCTGTTCAGTTTCCTGCTGCTTATCCCAGCCTTGCTGCTGGCTGTGTACGCCTGCTACACACACAGGGCAGCCTTACTCTCAAAGTGGCACAATGCGCAACAAGAATGGACCCAGCTAGACAGGTAATCAGGGAGAGACAGCACATCACACTGGGTCACTGTGTCACACTGGGTCATAATCATAATCACTGTCTCTCTGGGGGTCACACTGTCTCTCTGGGGGGGTCACACTGTCTCTCTGGGGGGGTCACACTCTCTCTGGAGGGGGGTCACACTCTCTCTGGAGGGGGGTCACACTGTCTCTCTGGGGGTCACACTGTCTCTCTCTGGGGGGGGTCACACTGTCTCTCTGGGGGGGGGTCACACTGTCTCTCTGGAGGGGGGTCACACTGTCTCTCTGGAGGGGGGTCACACTGTCTCTCTGGGGGGGGGGGTCACACTGTCTCTCTGGAGGGGGGTCACACTGTCTCTCTGGGGGGGGGGTCACACTGTCTCTCTGGAGGGGGGTCACACTGTCTCTCTGGAGGGGGGTCACACTGTCTCTCTGGGGGGGGGGTCACACTGTCTCTCTGGAGGGGGGTCACACTGTCTCTCTGGGGGGGGGGTCACACTGTCTCTCTGGAGGGGGGTCACACTGTCTCTCTGGAGGGGGGTCACACTGTCTCTCTGGGGGGGGTCACACTGTCTCTCTGGAGGGGGGTCACACTGTCTCTCTGGAGGGGGGTCACACTGTCTCTCTGGAGGGGGGTCACACTGTCTCTCTGGAGGGGGGTCACACTCTGGAGGGGGGTCACACTGTCTCTCTGGAGGGGGGTCACACTGTCTCTCTGGGGGTCACACTGTCTCTCTGGGGGTGGGTCACACTGTCTCTCTGGGGGGGGGGTCACACTGTCTCTCTGGGGGGGGGCGGTCACACTGTCTCTCTGGGGGGGGGGGGGTCACACTGTGCTCCCCACGTTGAACCCTGTGATGATTAATTGTCCTGTGTAAGACTTCCTGGCAGTCCCAGTCACTGATTGGATCTCCCTGCCCCCCAATCTTTTTAAAAATTGTTCTTTTTATTCATTTGTGGGACATGTGTGTCACTGGCTGGCCAGCATTTCTTACCCATCCCTAGTTGCCCCTTGAGAAGGTGGGGGTGAGCTGCCTTCTCGAATCGCTGCAGTCCATGTTCTGTGGGTTGACCCACAATGCCGTTAGGGAGGGAATTCCAGGATTTTGACCGGGTGACAGTGAAGGAACGGTCGATATATTTCCAAGTCAGGATGGTGAGTGGTTTGGAGGGGAACTTGCAGGTGGGGGTGTTCCCATGTATCTGCTGCCCTTGTCCTTCTAGATGGAAGGGGTCGTGGGTTTGGAAGGTGCTGTCTAAGGATCTTTGGTGAATTGTTGCAGTGCATCTCGTAGATGGTACACACTGCAGCGACTGAGTGTCAGCGGCAGAGGGAGTGGATGTGGTGCCAATCACTCGGGCTGCTTTGTCCTGGATGGTGTTGAGCTTCTTGAGTGTTGTTGGAGCTGCAGCCTTCCAGGGGAGTGGGGAGTATTCCAACGTTATCCTGACTTGTCCCTTGGGGAGTCAGGAGGTGAGTTA
>NW_027650900.1:0-35817 GCF_965287045.1 Carcharhinus amblyrhynchos
GTGACCAGGATTCCAGATGTGGCCTGACCAGTGTTTTATAGAACTGGAACATAATTTGCCAATTTTAGACAGCTTTGGCGCCTTCTGGAATCTTCTCTGTTGATTCCCTTTGTCTGGAACCTCTGTCTCCTGTTGGTACGTTGGTTATTCAGATCAGGCTTTGAGCCATAAGTAGGCAGTGGCTGTCTCTCTCTCTCTCTCTGCTTTTTGCCTCGCTGTCTCCTCTTTTATACCTGTGGTGACAGATCCTCTACAATACGATTGGTTCTCAGGTTACCAGGGTGCCAACTTCGAATCCGATAGGTAGCCCGAGCCCTGATTCCAATTTGATTGGCTAAATTCAAATGCAGTACGATTGGTTCTCAGGTTACCAGGGTGCCAACTTCGAATCCGATAGGTAGCCCGAGCCCTGATTCCAATTTGATTGGCTAAATTCAAATGGCGGAAGCCCCCTTGCCAAAGCAACCCTACTGGTTGGAGGAAAAAAAATGTTTCACTCTGTGTACCGACACCGTATGCGCCGGCACTGCTACGACAACCTTTTAAGCGCAGAGAAAAACACGATCTTTTAAAGGAACCAGGATTTAGTTGAACGAATTAGCGTTGGAGGAATTTTTGATCACTTTTTTTTAAACGGCAAATCCTCACATTCTACTCAACTTCACCGCGATATCCCTCTGTAGGCTCTTCCAGGGTTCGGGGGGGGTATCTTTTTGTGGCCATGCTTGCCCCGCAACTGGAAAATCCCACTCGAGCTCAACGGACCGTTCCATGCTCGCTTCCACCACCCCCCTCCCGACCCCCCCACGATTCCTGTGGCGAGCAGGGCAGTAAGATTTGCCCCTCCATGTCTGCATCACCATTTGTCTTGTTCCCTGTTACTGTGCCCTCTGCAAATGCGGCACAGTTGGGTGGGGGGGAGGTGTTGGTGGGTGGCACAGTGGGGCTTCCACTGGATTAGTAATCCAGAGAGCCAGGGTGAAGTTCTCAGAGACCAGGGTTCGAATCCCGCAATGGAAGACGGTCAAATTTTTATAAAAATCTGTAATTAAAAATCCAATGATTGTGAGACCATTGCCAATGTTTGTAAGGATCCGTTTGATTCCCTTTAGGGAATGTGGCATTTAATTTCAAACTTTATTTTCAATTCTAATTTAAAATCTACACTGTCCCCCCCATCAAACACTCCCAGGACAGGTACAGCACGGGGTTAGATACAGAGTAAAGCTCCCTCTACACTGTCCCCCCATCAAACACTCCCAGGACAGGTACAGCACGGGGTTAGATACAGAGTAAAGCTCCCTCTACACTGTCCCCCCATCAAACACTCCCAGGACAGGTACAGCACGGGGTTAGATACAGAGTAAAGCTCCCTCTACACTGTCCCCCCCATCAAACACTCCCAGGACAGGTACAGCACGGGGTTAGATACAGAGTAAAGCTCCCTCTACACTGTCCCCCATCAAACACTCCCAGGACAGGGACAGCACGGGGTTAGATACAGAGTAAAGCTCCCTCTACACTGTCCCCCCCATCAAACACTCCCAGGACAGGTACAGCATGGGGTTAGATACAGAGTAAAGCTCCCTCTACACTGTCCCCCATCAAACACTCCCAGGACAGGTACAGCATGGGGTTAGATACAGAGTAAAGCTCCCTCTACACTGTCCCCCCCATCAAACACTCCCAGGACAGGTACAGCACAGGGTTAGATACAGAGTAAAGCTCCCTCTACACTGTCCCCCCCATCAAACACTCCCAGGACAGGTACAGCACGGGGTTAGATACAGAGTAAAGCTCCCTCTACACTGTCCCCCCATCAAACACTCCCAGGACAGGTACAGCACGGGGTTAGATACAGAGTAAAGCTCCCTCTACACTGTCCCCCCCATCAAACACTCCCAGGACAGGTACAGCACGGGGTTAGATACAGAGTAAAGCTCCCTCTACACTGTCTCCCCCCTATCAGACACTCCCAGTCTCCCTGGTTATAATTCTGATATTCTTCTGTTGCAGAAACTCCAAGAAGAACTCGCGGAGAGGTGGGGAGAAATGGAAGAGACACCAAGAGGGATCCAGACCGGAGAACCCCCATCATGGCAAACATCGCCAGAAAGACTGGGAGAAGGACTGGGGACTGTGGCAGGATTCTAAGAGCAAGACAGGAGGCAAGGACAGATAGAAAGTGTAGCCTTAGCAATCTGATTAAATTTCTGCATGATTTGTGTGAGTGTGCGTGTGTGTAGACACCTTTCCTGCTTTAGGGTCTGATTACGAATTGTAACGATACTGACAAATGCAGAGATATCTCTGCCAACCTCTCAAATCCCTCTCCCTTGTCACTCTCGTGTCCCAAATTCTCTCTCATCACGCCCCCCCCGCCTTGCTGTCAAATCTTCTTGTGACTTCCACTCCCCATTCCACAGATCCCACCCAACTCCCAGCATCAGTGCCGAGGGAGCGCCGCACTGCGGGAGGGTCGGTGCCGAGGGAGCGCCGCACTGTGGGAGGGTCGGTGCCGAGGGAGCGCCGCACTGTGGGAGGGTCGGTGCCGAGGGAGCGCCGCACTGTGGGAGGGTCGGTGCCGAGGGAGCGCCGCACTGTGGGAGGGTCGGTGCTGAGGGAGCGCCGCACTGTGGGAGGGTCGGTGCCGAGGGAGCGCCGCACTGTGGGAGGGTCGGTGCTGAGGGAGCGCCGCACTGTGGGAGGGTCGGTGCTGAGGGAGTGCCGCACTGTGGGAGGGTCGGTGCCGAGGGAGCACCGCACTGTGGGGAGGGTCGGTGCCGAGGGAGCGCCGCACTGTGGGAGGGTCGGTGCCGAGGGAGCGCCGCACTGTGGGAGGGTCGGTGCCGAGGGAGCGCCGCACTGTGGGAGGGTCGGTGCCGAGGGAGCGCCGCACTGGGGGAGGGTCGGTGCTGAGGGAGCGCCGCACTGCGGGAGGGTCGGTGCCGAGGGAGCGCCGCACTGCGGGAGGGTCGGTGCCAAGGGAGCGCCGCACTGCGGAGGGTCGGTGCCGAGGGGAGCGCCGCACTGTGGGAGGGTCGGTGCTGAGGGAGCGCCGCACTGTGGGAGGGGCGGTGCCGAGGGAGCGCCGCACTGTGGGAGGGTTGGTGCTGAGGGAGCGCCGCACTGTGGAGGGTCGGTGCCGAGGGAGCGCCGCACTGTGGGAGGGTCGGTGCTGAGGGAGCGCCGCACTGTGGGAGGGTATATTTTGGGATGATATTGATAGCGCTGATGGTTTGAATGCTGTGTGTGACTCTGTTCTCTCGGTATCTTTAGAAGATGATTAATAATGACTTATTATTAAGCTATATTTTTAAATAACTATGCCATTAAGCTACTTATTTTTGAAGGGTGTTATTGATGAGGGGGTGAGCCCTGTGTGCCATCTGTGTTTCCGATGAATTTTTGGGAGGATTCTGCTCCAATAGGATTGTTAATGAAGTTTAATTGAATTCTGTTAATCTTAATCCACCCGCTCGCTTCCCTCCCTCTCTCCCTGTCCCTCTCTCCGTGCCCCCCTCCCTCTCTCCGTGCCCCCCTGTCCTCTCTCCGTGCCCCTGTCCCTCTCTCCGTGCCCCTCCTGTCCCTCTCTCCGTGCCCCCCTGTCCTCTCTTCCGTGCCCCCTGTCCCTCTCTCCGTGCCCCCCTGTCCTCTCTCCGTGCCCCCCTGTCCCTCTCTCCGTGCCCCCCTGTCCCTCTCTCCGTGCCCCCCTGTCCCTCTCTCCGTGCCCCCCTGTCCCTCTCTCCGTGCCCCCCTGTCCTCTCTCCGTGCCCCCCTGTCCTCTCTCCGTGCCCCCCTGTCCCTCTCTCCGTGCCCCCCTGTTCCTCTCTCCGTGCCCCCCTGTCCCTCTCTCCGTGCCCCCGTCCCTCTCTCCGTGCCCCCTGCCCCTCTCTCCGTGCCCCCCTGTCCCTCTCTCCGTGCCCCCTCCCCTGTGATGTGAAGTGGGGGATATTAAGTTCTCTATCACCAGGTTCTACCTGGCTCTTTGTCCTAATTTGCCCCGATTGCGCCCCCCCCGATACCTCACTGTGGAATTGCTGTGGGGGACGGTGGGGGTGCAGGGTGGGTGTGGGGGCCCGAGGGGGAGGTGGGCGGTGTGGCCGATGTGGATTGTTCTGGAACTTCTTACAATAAAAGTATTTTTTTTCCCCTCACCTGAACGCTGTTGTGTCTCTGTTAATTTTTTTACTTGCGACGTCCCGCGCCCCAGCCCACCCAGGGGATTTGGCACTGCAACCGGTCACGTTGGAGTCCTCGCTGCTGGTGGGATCTTGCTGTGCACAACGGGACTGCACCCTGAGCAGAAAAGTGGTTCGTCGCGGAGACGCGGGTCGGAGGGGAACCGAGGCCGGGAACGGGAATACTCGAGGGTATTCGACGCGTTGAACACGCAGGGAGTGAGGGGAGGAGGCGGTGGGGTAGCTCTGTTAATGAGGGATAAGTTCCAGATTGTGTGTGAGAAATGATCCTGGCTCAGCTTTCTTTGAGGTGTTATTGTCACGTGTATTGGATACAGTGAAAAGTATTGTTTCTTGCGCACTATACAGACAAAGCATACTGTTCATAGAGTACATAGATTTGATTTATTATTGTTTGGGAGACATTGAAAAGTATTGTTTCTTGCGCACTATACAGACAAAGCATACTGTTCATAGTGTACATAGATTTGATTTATTATTGTATTGGGAGACATTGAAAAGTATTGTTTCTTGCGCACTATACAGACAAAGCATACCATTCATAGAGTACATAGATTTGATTCATTATTGTATTGGGAGATATTGAAAAGTATTGTTTCTTGCGCACTATACAGACAAAGCATACTGTTCATAGAGTGCATAGATTTGATTTATTATTGTATTGGAGACACTGGAAAGTATTGTTTCTTGCGCACTATACAGACAAAGCATACCATTCATAGAGTACATAGATTTGATTTTATTATTGTGTTGGGGACACAGTGAGAAGTATTGTTTCCTGCACGCTATACAGACAAAGCATATCATTCATAGAGTACATAGATTTGATTTATTATTGTCACATATATTGGGATACAGTGAAAAGTATTGTTTCTTGCGCACTATACAGACAAAGCATACCGTTCATAGAGAAGGAAAGGAGAGGGTGCAGAATGTAGTGTTACAGTCACAGCGAGGGTGTAGAGAAAGATCAGCTTAATGCGAGGTAGGTCCATTCAAAAGTCTGACAGCAGCAGGGAAGAAGCTGTTCTTGAGTCGGTCGGTACGGGACCTCAGACTTTTGTATCTTTTTCCCGACGAGAGAAGGTGGAAGAGAGAATGTCTGGGGTGTGTGGAGGGGTGGGGGGGGTCTTGATTATGCCGGCTGCTTTTCCCCCGAGGCAGCGGGAAGTGTAGACGGGGTCAATGGATGGGAGGCTGGTTTGTGTGATGGATTGGGCTACATTCACCACCCTTTTGTAGTTCCTTGCGGGTCTTGGGCAGAGCAGGAGCCCAGACCGAGCTGTGATACACCCAGAAAGAATGCTTTCTATGGGGCATCTGTAAAAGTTGGTGAGAGTTGTAGCAGACATGTCAAATTTCCTTAGTCTCCTGAGAAAGTAGAGGCGTTGGTGGGGCTTCCTTAACTATAGACACACAGTACGAGGGGCCATGGGCTTAAGATGAGGGGGGAGAGGTATAACACAGATATTAGGGGAGGTTTTTTCACGCAGAGGGTAGTGGGGGTATGGAATGCTTTGCCAAATAAGGTGGTGGAGGCAAACACGCTAGAGTAGTTTAAGAGTAACTTAGACAGGCACGAGTGGGTTGGAGATGGGTGGATATAGGAGATTGTCTTAAACAAGGTTCATTGAGGTGTCCCTGGCAGGGTAAATGGATATAGTATGATAATGTTTTTTCTCTTTTCATTCACAGGTTTTAAGTCGGTCCACCTTGTTGTCCAACGAGGGGCGTACACGCGATGGGTCGTATTGGGGCTGCTCTTGGTTGTTCGAGATTGGCCTAGTGCTTCATGTCGTTAGTGTGTGCCTAAACTGGACAAGATACTGGGCAAGACGACAGCTCAGTGACTATCGCTGATTTGCTGTGCAGACACATGGATTTGGGCGGCGTCTGTGGGAGTTTGCACATTCTCCCCGTGCTTGCGTGGGTTTTCTCCGGGTGCTCCGGTTTCCTCCCACACCCCAAAGATGTGCTGTTAGGCTGATTGGCAGGAATAATTGTCCCTAAATTAGTTTTCCCCTCAATGTGGATGGCCATAGAACAATAGATAAGGTCATGGGTGGAGGAGGGGACTGGTGGTGTTGAGATGGCGGTGCGGGCTCGTGGGCCGAAGGGCCTGTTTCCCGGGCTGTCTTTGTTTTTCTATAGTGTCAGCATTGGGGGGAACCAGGACAGGTTGTTGGTGGAGACCTAGGATAGGGGGGGCAGGCGGTGGACCCGAATGTTGAATTAGTTGACGGTCAAAGTGAAAGGCAGGGCAAAGTGAGGGGCCAAACGGTCTCCTCTTCTAAATTCTACGTTCCCACGTAACAGATCAAATCGAAACCGCCCTCCCTCCTTCTCTGGCCTGCGTGCGTCAACAGAAGCCTAGGCCGCGACCTCGGAGCTTCCTGCCAGCTGGGTGTTTTGGGTTCCCTGGGTGAGGTGTAGCCTCGGTGACAAGGCCGTCTCTCCGTCTGAGGATCAGCTCGACGCTGGACAGAGAACGGGTTGTACGGGTGCCCTGATTGTAAATAGTTCTCGAGGTTATCAAATGTTCTATAACTCACTGTTCAAAGACATTCCATTCATTCTCCTATCTGCTCGCTATCAAATATCCTCCTCTCCCCGCAAACCCTCATTTGTTAACTCCCTCGGAGATGTGGGGCATTTAATCGACCAGGACTAAGGAGAACATAAGAAATAGGAGCAGGAGTAGGCCATCTAGCCCTTCGACCCTGCCCCGCCATCAATAAGGACCATGGCTGATCTGAAGTGGATCAGTTCCACTTTCCCGCTTTCTCCCCATAACCTTATCCCCTTGTCTGTCAAAACCTATCTACCCGTGACTTAAATATATTTAGCGAGGTAGCCTCCACCACTTCATGGGCAGAGAATTCCAGAGGTTCAGCACGGGGTTAGATACAGAGTAAAGCTCCCTCTCACACTGTCCCCCCATCAAACACTCCCAGGACAGGTACAGCACGGGGTTAGATACAGAGTAAAGCTCCCTCTACACTGTCCCCCACATCAAAACACTCCAGGACAGGTACAGCACGGGGTTAGATACAGAGGAAAGCTCCCTCTACGCTGTCCCCCATCAAACACTCCCAGGACAGGTACCAGCACAGGGTTAG
The DNA here is from genome assembly GCF_965287045.1 of Carcharhinus amblyrhynchos. NCBI lineage: Eukaryota > Metazoa > Chordata > Chondrichthyes > Carcharhiniformes > Carcharhinidae > Carcharhinus > Carcharhinus amblyrhynchos. Next base: position 7,322 of record NW_027650900.1, read on the forward strand.
ATACAGAGTAAAGCTCCCTCTACACTGTCCCCATCAAACACCCCCAGGACAGGGACAGCACGGGGTTAGATACAGAGTAAAGCTCCCTCTACACTGTCCCCCCATCAAACACTCCCAGGACAGGTACAGCACGGGGTTAGATACAGAGTAAAGCTCCCTCTACACTGTCCCCCATCAAAACACTCCCAGGACAGGTACAGCACGGGGTAGATACAGAGTAAAGCTCCCTCTACACTGTCCCCCGATCAAACACTCCCAGGACAGGTACAGCACGGGGTTAGATACAGAGTAAAGCTCCCTCTACACTGTCCCCGCATCAAACACTCCCAGGACAGGTACAGCACGGGGTTAGATACAGAAGTAAAGCTCCCTCTACACTGTCCCCCCATCAAACACTCCCAGGACAGGTACAGCACGGGGTTAGATACAGAGTAAAGCTCCCTCTTCACTGTCCCCCCATCAAACACTCCCAGGACAGGTACAGCACGGGGTTAGATACAGAGGTACGCTCCCTCTACACTGTCCCCCGATCAAACACTCCCAGGACAGGTACAGCAGGGGGTTAGATACAGAGTAAAGCTCCCTCTACGCTGTCCCCCATCAAACACTCCCAGGACAGGTACAGCACGGGTTAGATACAGAGGTAAAGCTCCCTCTACACTGTCCCCCATCAAACACTCCCAGGACAGGTACAGCACGGGGTTAGATACAGAGTAAAGCTCCCTCGACACTGTCCCCCCATCAAACACTCCCAGGACAGGTACAGCATGGGGTTTAGATACAGAGTAAAGCTCCCTCTACACTGTCCCCATCAAACACTCCCAGGACAGGTACAGCACAGGGTTAGATACAGAGTAAAGCTCCCTCTGCACTGTCCCCCATCAAACACTCCCAGGACAGGTACAGCACGGGGTTAGATACCAGAGTAAAGCTCCCTCTACACTGTCCCCCCATCAAACACTCCAGGACAGGTACAGCACGGGGTTAGATACAGAGTAAAGCTCCTCTACACTGTCCCCCCATCAAATTCTCCCAGGACAGGTTCAGCATGGGGTTAGATACAGAGTAAAGCTCCCTCTACACTGTCCCCCCATCAAACACTCCCAGGACAGGTACAGCACGGGGTTAGATACAGAGTAAAGCTCCCTCTGCACTGTCCCCCATCAACACTCCCAGGACAGGTACAGCACGGGGTTAGATACAGAGTAAAGCTCCCTCTACACTGTCCCCCCCATCAAACACTCCCAGGACAGGTACAGCACGGGGTTAGATACAGAGTAAAGCTCCCTCTACACTGTCCCCCATCAAATTCTCCCAGGACAGGTTCAGCATGGGTTAGATACAGAGTAAAGCTCCCTCTACACTGTCCCCCCATCAAACACTCCCAGGACAGGTACAGCACGGGGTTAGATACAGAGTAAAGCTCCCTCTGCACTGTCCCCCATCAAACACTCCCAGGACAGGTACAGCACGGGGTTGATACAGAGTAAAGCTCCCTCTACACTGTCCCCCCACTCAACACTCCCAGGACAGGTCCAGCACGGGGTTAGATACAGAGTAAAGCTCCCTCTACACTGTCCCCCCCATCAAACACTCCACACTCCCAGGACAGGTCCAGCACGGGGTTAGATACAGAGAAAGCTCCCTCTACACTGTCCCCCCCATCAAACACTCCCAGGACAGGTACAGCACGGGGTTAGATACAGAGTAAGAGCTCCCCTCTACACTGTCCCCCATCAAACACTCCCAGGACAGGTACAGCACGGGGTTAGATACAGAGTAAAGCTCCCTCTACACTGTCCCCCCATCAACACTCCCAGGACAGGTACAGCACGGGTAGATACAGAGTAAAGCTCCCTCTACACTGTCCCCCCATCAAACACTCCCAGGACAGGTACAGCACGGGGTTAGATACAGAGTAAAGCTCCCTCTACACTGTCCCATCCAGACTTACAGCAGGTCAACACTCCCAGGGACAGGTACAGCACGGGGTTAGATACAGAGTAAAGCTCCCTCTACACTGTCCCCCTCAACCTGATCGAGGTGGAGAGGATTGTGAGGGACAGAGCGGATAAGGGAGTTCCCTGTAGTTGAGGGGACACAGGTGAGGGTGCAGGAGGTTTAGAGGATGGGAATCTTTTGTACCCGGAGGGTGGTGAGGGTCTGGAATGCGCTGCCTGGGAGGCGGGAAACCTCACGCCCTTGAAGGCGAGACTTGGCCCATTGTAAGATTCAGGGCCACGGGCCAGGAAATGGGATTAGGCCAGGAGTACCGCCGTTTCTTGTGTGCCAGTACGGACCGATGGGCCGAAGGGCCTCTTCTGCGCTCTGTGATTGGAGGATTCTCCACCTCGGGGTGGGGGGGAAGCCGCTGAGATAACGGAACAATCTAGGGAAAACCTCGGGGCCAACGGAATGAGGCCCTGGTTAGGTCTTCCGGATCGACTGTCCTCAATAAACCCACCGCCCGTCCGATCGGCCACTCCAACAGGGCAGGAATTGAAGGGTTGACCTCAGGACCTCCCTCCCTTCCCGAGAAATAGACCAGAGAGAGAGAGACGGAGAATGCAGAAGGAGGCCATTCAGGCCATCGAGTCTGCCCCACAGAGTCCCATATTCACACTGTTCATCCCCTGACACTAAGGGGCAATTTAGCACGGCCAATCCACCCTAACCCGCACACCTTCCGGACTTTGGAGGGACGGAGGCACCGGAGGAAACCCACGTAGAGACGGGGAGAATGTGCAGGCTCCACACAGACAGTGACCCCGAGGCCGGGAATCGAACCCGGGGTCCCTGGCGCCGGGAGGCAGCGGGACTAACCCACCGTGTCACCCCCCCCCAAGAGAAAGGGCGAGAGATAGAAAGAGACAGAGAGAGAGAGAGAGAGGACAACAGAGAGAGACAGAAAGAGAGTGGAGAGACCTGGGAGAGAGAGAGAGAGAGAGGAGAGGGAGAGAGACAGAGAGATAGGGAGGGGGAAGAGATACATAGAGAGGGAGACAGAGACAGAGAGATGCACAGAGAGAGAGGGAGAGACAAGGAGAGGGAGAAAGAGAGACGGAGAGAGAGAGACAGATCGGAAAGTTGGTTTCTCCAAGTGTGGATTTAACCAGTTGGGACATTGTCCGGTTTCTGATCCACTCGGAGTGGATTCTGATCCAGATCTGGGTGTGGGGGGGGGGGGGGGGAGAACCGGTTCCCGTTGCCGTGGAGACTGAGGCCACCCCGGTCAGGCTTGTGAAATTGGCCCTCATGTTGGGCCCGCATGGCACCAGGGGCCTGTTTGACAGGCTTTGCGGCCTCCCTGCGCTCAGGCCCTCCCTGCCCCGGTGCGAGCCCTCATGGGCCACGTCAGAGCTCGCTGGCACGCTGCTGGTCCCACATGCCGAGCGTGGGGACAGAGCGGGTCCGGGAGAGCGCGACGGCGGGGTCCCCTCTCCAAACAAGGTGTCGCAAACCCCTCCCTGACATAAACAGAGAGGCAGAGGAAGGATCAATGCAGGGGCCTACACTTCAAGGTCTCACTCTGTTAGAAACTCATCCTGAGAGTCATAGAGTTTTATAGCACAGAAAGAGGCCATTCAGCCCATCAGACCTTTAGACATAGGAGCAGAATGAGGCCACTCGGCCCATTGAGTCTGTTCCGCCATGGCTGATATTTTCTCACCCCCCATTCTCCTGCCTTTTCCCCATAACCCCCGATCCCCTTATTAATCAGGAACCTATCTATCTCTGTCTTAAAGACACTCAGTGACCCCGGCCTCCTCTGGGGCAAAGAGTTCCACAGATTCCCCACTCTCTGGCTGAAGAAATTCCTCCTCATCCTGTTTTAAAGGAGCGTCCCTTAGCCTGAGGTGGTGCCCCCTCTGGTATCAGTTTTTCCTACTAGTGGAAACATCCTCTCCACGTCCACTCTATCCAGGGCCTCGCAGTATCCTGTAAGTTTCAATAAGATCCCCCCCTCATCCTTCTAAACTCCAACGAGTACAGACCCAGAGTCCTCAACCCGTTCCTCATCCGACAAGCTCTTCATTCCAGGGATCATTCTTGTGAACCTCCTCTGGACCCTTTCCAAGGCCCGCCCATCCTTCCTTAGATACGGGGCTCCCAAAACTGCTCACAATTCTCCAAATGGGGTCTGACCAGAGCCTTATACAGCCTCAGAAGTCCATCCCTGCTCTTGTATTCTAGCCCTCTCCACATGAATGCTAACGTCGCATTTGCCTTCCTAACTGCCGACTGAACCTGTACATTGCCTCAGAAGTCCATCCCTGCTCTTGTATTCTAGCCCTCTCCACATGAATGCTAACGTCGCATTTGCCTTCCTAACTGCCGACTGAACCTGTACATTAACCTCAAGAGAATCTTGAACAAGAACATAAGAAATAGGAGCAGGAGTCGGCCATCTAGCCCCTCGAGCCTGCCCCGCCATTCAATAAGATCATGGCTGATCTGAAGTGGATCAGTTCCACTTTCCCGCTTTCTCCCCTTAATCCCCTTTGTCTATCAGAAACCCATCAACCCGCGTCTTAAATATATTGAGCGAGGCAGCCTCCACCACTTCAACGGGCAGAGAATTCCAGAGATTCACCACCCTTTGAGTGAAGAAGTTCCTCCTCAACTCCTCCATCCCAAGCTGCCCCCACCCCCTTATCTTGGGAGGACCCCCAAATCCCTTTGTGTTTCTGATTTCCGAATTCTATCCCCATTTGGAAAATAGCCCCCACCTCCATTCCCCCTTCCAAAGTGAAGAACCTCACACTTTCCCACAGTGTATTCCATCTGCCCCTTCTCTGCCCACTCTCCTAACCTGTGCAAGTCCTCCTGCAGCACCCCCACTGTTGCTGCCTCAATACTGCCCCCGTCCCTCTGTATAATCAGATGGCCCTTCTGCCCATCGCATCTGTGCTGGCCATCGTGTCCCTATCCACTCAAATCCTGTTTTCCAACCTCCCTGTCCGTAGCCTTGTACGTTGCGGCATTTCAAATCTCAATGGGTGTGAGGGTTCTCGTCTCCATCACCCTTCCAGGCGGCAAGTCCCACCACCCTCTGGGTCCTAAATCTGTCCCCCCCCCCCCACTTATTTTGAGGCCATGCCCCCAGTGGAAACAACCTCCCTGCTCATATCTTGTCTATTCCCTTATATTTTTCTATCAGATTTCCCCCCCCCCCACTTCATTCTTCTGAATCCCAATGAGTATAGCCCCAGTCTACTCAGTCTCCCCTCATAAGCCAACCCTCGGGATCAACCTCCTCTGCACCCCCTCCAGAAAGACTGAGGGGCTCGAGGTTATTTTCGTTCGAGAGAAGAAGGTTGAGAGGTGACCTAATTGAGGCATACAAGATAATCAGAGGATTAGATAGGGTGGACAGTGAGAGCCTTTTCCCTCGGATGGTGATGGCTAACAGGAGGGGACATAGCTTTAAATTAAGGGGTGGTAATTATAGGAGGGATGTCAGAGGTAGGTTCTTTACTCAGAGGGTAGTGAGGGCGTGGAATGCCCTGCCTGCAGTTGTGGACTCGCCAACTTTGAGGGCGTCCAAATGGTCAGTGGATGGGCATATGGATAACATTGGAATAGTTTAGGTTAGAGGGTCATTAGATTGTTGCACTGACCAGTGGAACCATTGCTGGGCGAATGGGCCAGGAAATGGCAAATGGAATTTAATGTTGGCAAGTGTGAGGTGGTCCACTTTGGTAGGAAGAATGGTAGGAAGGACTATTACTTACGTGGCGAAAAACTGCAGCAGGCGACGGTGCAGAGGGACCTCGGGGTCCTTGTGCATGAATCGCAAAAACCCAGCTTGCAGGTGCAGCAGGTGGTCAGGAAGGCGAATGGGATGCTGGCCTTCATAGCGAGGGGGATTGAATATAAAAGTAGGGAGGTCTTGCTGCAGCTGTATAGAGCATTGGTGAGGCCGCAGCTGGAGTACTGTGTGCAGTTTTGGGCGCTGTACTTACGCAAGGAAATTTTGGCCTTGGAGGGAGTGCAGAGGAGGTTTACTAGGCTGATACCGGAGTTGAGGGGATTGAGCTATGAGGAGGGGCTGAATAAACTGGGCTTGTACTCGTTAGAGTTTAGAAGAATGAGAGGAGATCTCATTGAGACGTATAAGATGATGAATGGGATGGATAGGATAGAGGTGGAGAGGCTCTTCCCGCTCAGAAAGGACAGTAGGACTAGGGGGCACAGCCTCAAGATAAAGGGGGGGCGGTTTAGAACGGAGTTGAGGAGGAACTTCTTCACTCAAAGGGTGGTGAATCTCTGGAATTCTCTGCCCGTTGAAGTGGTGGAGGCTGCCTTGCTAAATATTTTTAAGAAGCGGGTTGATGGGTTTTTGATAAGAGAGGGGATTAAGGGTTATGGGGAGAGGGCGGGAAAGTGGAACTGAGCCACGACAGATCAGCCATGATCTCATTGAATGGCGGGGCAGGCTCGAAGGGCTAGATGGCCTACTGCTGCTCCTATTTCTTATGTTCTTATGTTCTGTACTGCGCTGTAACGTTCTATACTTCTTCCAGTAAGGAGACCAAAACTGTAGGCAGTAACTCCAGGTGTGGACGGAGAATGGAAAGGAGGGTTCCTGGGGGCCCCAGCAGATTGTGATATTATCCCTTTCCGGGACAGCACACGTGAGGCCGACTGGCTTAATTCTGCTCCTGGGTGTGAGTTGAGGGTGTAATTTGGACTGTGAGTGAATGCATGCTTTATCGCACTTGAGATTATCCAGGGAAGTTGTTTCCACTGGGAGGTGAAACCAGAACTGGGGGGGGCCGGGCATGGCCTCACAATAAGGGGGGAGCAGATTTAAGACTGAGTTGAGGAGGAACTTCTTCACCCAAAGGGTTGTGAATCTGTGGGATTCCCTGCCCAGTTGAGGCTCCCTCGAACCTCTCCTCGTCCTGTCTCCCTCTCCACCCTCACCGTAACAATCTGTCAACAGCAGAGGCTGGGGAGGGAGCTCTGAGACTGACATCAGAAACAGAAACCTTTCGGGCAATCATATAGTTCAGGAGAGGAGGACATTTAGCCCATCTGCACCCACCCTATCCCCACAACCAAAGGATTTACCCCAGCTAGTCCCCCTGACACTAAGGGGACAATTTAGCATGGCCAATCCACCCTAACCTACACATCTTTGGACACTAAGGGACAATTTAGCACGGCCAATCCACCCTAACCTACACATCTTTGGACACTAAGGGGCAATTTAGCATGGCCAATCCACCCTAACCTGCACATCTTTGGACACTAAGGGGCAATTTAGCATGGCCAATCCACCCTAACCTACACATCTTTGGACACTAAGGGACAATTTAGCATGGCCAATCCACCCTAACCTACACATCTTTGGACACTAAGGGACAATTTAGCATGGCCAATCCACCCTAACCTGCACATCTTTGGACACTAAGGGACAATTTAGCATGGCCAATCCACCCTAACCTGCACATCTTTGGACACTAAGGGGCAATTTAGCATGGCCAATCCACCCTAACCTGCACATCTTTGGACACTAAGGGACAATTTAGCATAGCCAACCCACCTAACCTGCACATCTTTGGACACTAAGGGGCAATTTAGCATGGCCAATCCACCCTAACCTACACATCTTTGGACACTAAGGGACAATTTAGCATGGCCAATCCACCTAACCTGCACATCTTTGGACACTAAGGGGCAATTTAGCATGGCCAATCCACCCTAACCTACACATCTTTGGACACTAAGGGGCAATTTAGCATGGCCAATCCACCCTAACCTACACATCTTTGGACACTAAGGGGACAATTTAGCATGGCCAATCCACCCTAACCTACACATCTTTGGACACTAAGGGGACAATTTAGCATGGCCAATCCACCCTAACCTACACATCTTTGGACACTAAGGGGCAATTTAGCATGGCCAATCCACCCTAACCTACACATCTTTGGACACTAAGGGGACAATTTAGCATGGGCAATCCACCCTAACCTACACATCTTTGGACACTAAGGGGACAATTTAGCATGGCCAATCCACCCTAACCTACACATCTTTGGACACTAAGGGACAATTTAGCATGGCCAATCCACCCTAACCTACACATCTTTGGACACTAAGGGGACAATTTAGCATGGCCAATCCACCCTAACCTGCACATCTTTGGACACTAAGGGACAATTTAGCATGGCCAATCCACCTAACCTGCACATCTTTGGACACTAAGGGACAATTTAGCATGGCCAATCCACCCTAACCTACACATCTTTGGACACTAAGGGACAATTTAGCATGGCCAATCCACCTAACCTACACATCTTTGGACACTAAGGGACAATTTAGCATGGCCAATCCACCCTAACCTACACATCTTTGGACACTAAGGGGACAATTTAGCATGGCCAATCCACCCTAACCTACACATCTTTGGACACTAAGGGACAATTTAGCATGGCCAATCCCCCTAACCTACACATCTTTGGACACTAAGGGACAATTTAGCATGGCCAATCCCCCCTAACCTACACATCTTTGGACACTAAGGGGCAATTTAGCATGGCCAATCCACCTAACCTGCACATCTTTGGACACTAAGGGGCAATTTAGCATGGCCAATCCACCCTAACCTGCACATCTTTGGACACTAAGGGACAATTTAGCATGGCCAATCCACCCTAACCTGCACATCTTTGGACACTAAGGGGCAATTTAGCATGGCCAATCCACCCTAACCTGCACATCTTTGGACACTAAGGGACAATTTAGCATGGCCAATCCACCCTAACCTGCACATCTTTGGACACTAAGGGACAATTTAGCATGGCCAATCCACCCTAACCTGCACATCTTTGGATATTAGGGGGGTAGTTTAGGCAGTGTGTGTGTGTATGTGTGAGAGAGTGTGTGTATGTGTGAGAGAGTGTGTGTTTGTGTGTGTGTGTGCGTGTGTGTGTGTGAGAGTGTGTGTGTGTGTGTGTGTGTGTATGTGTGAGAGAGAGTGTGTGTGTGTATGTGTGAGAGAGTTTCAGGGGAGATGGACATTTGCTGATTTTTTTTGTAAGAACATATTCTGAAAACAATCCCCTGCCCTTCCGACAAGAGGGGGTAGTGTGATGAGTGTGTCCAAACAATCGCAGGCTCAGAGCCAGCTTGCCAGCTTGTCCCTGACAGGTGGAGAGAGGGGGGGCAGGATTTATAAAGCTGGCTGGCGAGAGATAGCATCAGAAGCGACCTGGACCACAGCAATCGGTGCCACCTTCCCATTCTGACAACTTCTCAACATCTCTCCGACCAACCGGGAGATCCACGCACACAGGTTGGGACGTGGAGAGAGCGGGCGAGAGAGAGACAACCTTAATCTGGCAAATGAGGAGATGGGGGGAAATGAATATTAGATTTCTTTAGATGTTATTTGTTCCGGTCCTTCCCACACCATCCTTTTCAGATCTGATTTATTATTGTCGCATGTACTGGGGTACAGTGGAAAATATTGTTTCTTGTGCACTATACAGACAAAGCATACCGTTCATAGAGTACATAGGTGAGAAGGAAGGGAGAGGGTGCAGAATGTGGTGTTAGTCATTTGATTTGATTTATTATTGTCGCATGTATTGGGATACAGTGAAAAGTATTGTTTTTTGCGCGCTATACAGACAAAGCATACCGTTCATAGAGTACATAGGTGAGAAGGAAGGGAGAGGGTGCAGAATGTGGTGTTAGTCATTTGATTTGATTTATTATTGTCGCATGTGTTGGGATACAGTGAAAAGTATTATTTCTTGCGCGCTATACAGACAAAGCATACCGTTCGTAGAGAAGGAAAGGAGAGGGTGCAGAATGTAGTGTTACAGTCACAGCGAGGGGTGTAGAGAAAGATCAACTTAATGTGAGGTAGGTCCATTCAAAAGTCTGACAGCAGCAGGGAAGAAGCTGTTCATGAGTCGGTCGGTACGGGACCTCAGACTTTTGTATCTTTTTCCCGACGGAAGAAGGTGGAAGAGAGAATGTCCGGGGTGTGTGTGGGGGGGGGGGTCCTTGATTATGCCGGCTGCTTTTCCCCGAGGCAGCGGGAAGTGTAGACGGAGTCAATGGATGGGAGGCTGGTTTGTGTGATGGGATTGGGGCTACATTCACCACCCTTTTGTAGTTCCTTGTGGTCTTGGGCAGAGCAGGAGCCCAGACCGAGCTGTGATACAACCAGAAAGGATGCTTTCTATTGGGGCATCTGTAAAAGTTGGTGAGAGTCGTAGCGGACATGCCAAATTTCCTTAGTCTTCTGAGAAAGTAGAGGCGTTGGTGGGGCTTTCTTAACTATAGTGTCAGCGTGGGGGGGACCAGGACAGGTTGTTGGTGATCTGGACACCCAGAAACTTGAAGCTCTCAACCCTTTCTACTCCGTCCCCGTTGATGTAGACAGGGGCATGTTCTCCTTTATGCTTCCTGAAGTCGATGACAATCTCCTTCATCTTGTTGACATTGAGGGAGAGATTATTGTCGCCATTCACCAGATTCTCTACCTCATTCCTGTTCTCTGTCTCGTTGTTGTTTGAGATCCGACCCACTGTTCTCCCCTTCCGATCCACAGGCTTTGAGGAAGAGGTTGCCTGACAGGAGGGGATCAGAGGTGGGGACGGAGACAGACGCGCCGCGTGAAAAATGGGGAGAGCAAAAGAAATAGCAGAAAAGGTCCACAATACCCTGCGACTGAGGAATCGCCTGCTCCGCGAATGCTTGGCTGAGTTTCTAGGAGTATGCATGTTGATCGTAAGTAGGGTTGCTTCATTTATCTTTTACCATCTGTGTTTAGCCAAATCTTGTGAGCTTCACCCACTGAGCATTCTCTTAGCGCTCCACTAACCAACCCACCCACCATTATCTGTGCCCCCCACCGAAAGTGGCCGTGGCGCTCTCTCCATGTCAGAGAGCCTTGATGTTGTCCACAATACAGACACAAGCTCCCGAATCCCGGCAGACACGCCCAATGCAAGTGCCGAGGGAGCGCCGCACTGTGGGGAGGGTCGGTGCCGAGGGAGCGCCGCACTGTGGGGAGGGTCGGTGCCGAGGGAGCGCCGCACTGCGGGAGGGTCGGTGCCGAGGGAGCGCCGCACTGCGAGAGGGTCGGTGCCGAGGGAGCGCCGCACTGTGGGGAGGGTCGGTGCCGAGGGAGCGCCGCACTGTGGGGAGGGTCGGTGCTGAGGGAGCGCCGCACTGTGGGGAGGGTCGGTGCCGAGGGAGCGCCGCACTGCGGGAGGGTCGGTGCCGAGGGAGCGCCGCACTGTGGGGAGGGTCGGTGCCGAGGGAGCGCCGCACTGTGGGGAGGGTCAGTGCCGAGGGAGCGCCGCACTGTGTGTGTGTTGGGGGGGGGGGGGGGGGGGGGGCAAATATTTTTGAGTGCTGGCAACACCCTCACACGTGGGATCTTGCTGTGCCCTTTGTGGGCCAGGACAATCCATTTCCATCCTGCCAACCCTTTCCGTTGGAGGGGGGGGAGGGTGGGTTCCACAACCGTCCTGACTCGCGCCTGGGGGCAGGTGGTGGGTGAGCCCCCGCCTTGTACCCTGCGTGGTGTGGGCACACCCGGGGCGCTGTTGAGAGGGAGGGCGTTCCCAGAAAGTTTTGACCCCAGGAAGGAATGGCCGGCTGCATTGGCGGGACGGAACCGGAGGCTGGGGGCAGAGGGGCGGCAGTGGGAGGCTCGGACGGTCCCGATGAGTTGAGAACTTTGACCTCTCTCCTTCTGTCAGCTGTTTGGCTGTGGGGCAGTGGCACAGATGGTAGTGAGTCACACCACCCGCGGGGAGTTCCTTTCCGTCAACCTGGGATTTGGTCTGGGCGCAACATTCGGCATCTACATCTCCGGGGGAATCTCAGGTATGTCCCAGTCCCGCAGGAGAAACGGAATTCAATAACACATCCCATAAGACATGGGATCAGAATTAGTCCATCCTAGTTTATATACAGAATAACAGATACCCGGGAGTGAGTTACAGACTGGAATCTAATCGAGGGGTTCGGGGTGGTTTATATATAGAATAACAGATACCCGGGAGTGAGTTACAGACTGGAATCTAATCGGGGGGTTCGGGGTGGTTTATATATAGAATAACAGATACCCGGGAGTGAGTTACAGACTGGAATCTAATCGAGGGGTTCGGGGCGGTTTATATACAGAATAACAGATACCCGGGAGTGAGTTACAGACTGGAATCTAATCGAGGGGTTCGGGGTGGTTTATATACAGAATAACAGATACCCGGGAGTGAGTTACAGACTGGAATCTAATCGAGGGGTTCGGGGTGGTTTATATACAGAATAACAGATACCCGGGAGTGAGTTACAGACCGGAATCTAATCGAGGGGTTCGGGGGGGTTTATATATAGAATAACAGATACCCGGGAGTGAGTTACAGACCGGAATCTAATCGAGGGGTTCGGGGTGGTTTATATATAGAATAACAGATACCCGGGAGTGAGTTACAGACTGGAATCTAATCGAGGGGTTCGGGGTGGTTTATATATAGAATAACAGATACCCGGGAGTGAGTTACAGACTGGAATCTAATCGAGGGGTTCGGGGTGGTTTATATATAGAATAACAGATACCCGGGAGTGAGTTACAGACTGGAATCTAATCGAGGGGTTCGGGGGGGGTTTATATATAGAATAACAGATACCCGGGAGTGAGTTACAGACTGGAATCTAATCGAGGGGTTCGGGGTGGTTTATATATAGAATAACAGATACCCGGGAGTGAGTTACAGACTGGAATCTAATCGAGGGGTTCGGGGGGGTTTATATATAGAATAACAGATACCCGGGAGTGAGTTACAGACTGGAATCTAATCGAGGGGTTCGGGGTGGTTTATATATAGAATAACAGATACCCGGGAGTGAGTTACAGACTGGAATCTAATCGAGGGGTTCGGGGTGGTTTATATACAGAATAACAGATACCCGGGAGTGAGTTACAGACTTTGGAATCTAATCGAGGGGTTCGGGGTGGTTTATATATAGAATAACAGATACCCGGGAGTGAGTTACAGACTGGAATCTAATCGAGGGGTTCGGGGTGGTTTATATATAGAATAACAGATACCCGGGAGTGAGTTACAGACTGGAATCTAATCGAGGGGTTCGGGGTGGTTTATATATAGAATAACAGATACCCGGGAGTGAGTTACAGACTGGAATCTAATCGAGGGGTTCGGGGTGGTTTATATATAGAATAACAGATACCCGGGAGTGAGTTACAGACTGGAATCTAATCGAGGGGTTCGGGGTGGTTTATATATAGAATAACAGATACCCGGGAGTGAGTTACAGACTGGAATCTAATCGAGGGGTTCGGGGTGGTTTATATATAGAATAACAGATACCCGGGAGTGAGTTACAGACTGGAATCTAATCGAGGGGTTCGGGGTGGTTTATATATAGAATAACAGATACCCGGGAGTGAGTTACAGACTGGAATCTAATCGAGGGGTTCGGGGTGGTTTATATATAGAATAACAGATACCCGGGAGTGAGTTACAGACTGGAATCTAATCGAGGGGTTCGGGGTGGTTTATATATAGAATAACAGATACCCGGGAGTGAGTTACAGACTGGAATCTAATCGAGGGGTTCGGGGTGGTTTATATATAGAATAACAGATACCCGGGAGTGAGATACAGACTGGAATCTAATCGAGGGGTTCGGGGTGGTTTATATACAGAATAACAGATACCCGGGAGTGAGTTACAGACTGGAATCTAATCGAGGGGTTCGGGGTGGTTTATATACAGAATAACAGATACCCGGGAGTGAGTTACAGACTGGAATCTAATCGAGGGGTTCGGGGGGGTTTATATATAGAATAACAGATACCCGGGAGTGAGTTACAGACTGGAATCTAATCGAGGGGTTCGGGGTGGTTTATATATAGAATAACAGATACCCGGGAGTGAGTTACAGACTGGAATCTAATCGAGGGGTTCGGGGGGGTTTATATATAGAATAACAGATATCCGGGAGTGGGTTACAGACTGGAATCTAATCGAGGGGTTCGGGGTGGTTTATATATAGAATAACAGATACCCGGGAGTGAGTTACAGACTGGAATCTTATCGAGGGGTTTGGGGGGGTTTATATATAGAATAACAGATACCCGGGAGTGAGTTACAGACTGGAATGTAATCGAGGGGTTCGGGGTGGTTTATATCTCTCTCTCTCGCTCTCTCTCGCTCTCTCTCGCTCTCTGTCTCTCTCTCTATCTGTCGGTCTGTCTCTCTTTCTCACTCTCTCTGCCTTTCTCTCTCACTCTCACTTTCTTTCTCTTTCCCTGTTTGTCTGTGTCTCTCTCAATCTCTCTGTCTTTCTGTCTCTCACGCAGTCTCTCTGAGTCTCTATCTCATTCTCCCTCTCTGTGTCTCTCCCCCTCCCTCTGTCTCTCTCTGTCTCTCCCTCCCTCTCTGTCTCTTTCTCTCTCCCTCTGTCTCTCTCTCTCTCTCTCCCTCTGTGTGTGTCTCTCCCTCTGCCTCTCCCCCCTCTGCCCCTCTCTCTCCCCCCTCTGTCTCTGCCCCTCTCTCTCCCCCCTCTGTCTCTGCCCCTCTCTCTCCCCCCTCTGTCTCTGCCCCTCTCTCTCTCTCCCTTGAAGGCACTCTGTAATACCGGGATCTTTAACCCCGAGTGCCTTGGGCTGGGGTTCAGTTGAAGAGCGATGCTGTGAAGGAGTTGGTGTTTTGTCTGTTGTGTGGAAGGGGCTATATCAATGCAAGATATTGTTGTTATCTCACCATTCCCTTGCAGGGGGCCACCTGAACCCAGCCGTCTCCTTCAGTCTGTGTTTATTGGGAAGGTTCCAGTGGAGGAAGCTCCCATTTTACATGTTCTTCCAGACTCTCGGAGGCTTTGTTGGAGCTGCCATTGTTTATGGTGTTCATCACGGTGCGTAATCCGCCCCCCCTCCCACCTCACCCTGTTCAACATTCCCGACTCTGAGTCCCCCGTCCCCCCATTCCCAAATATCTACACATCCCAATTCCCAAATATCCTGACATTCCGATTCCCAAATATCCACATCCGCCCCTTCCCAAAGAACCAAATATTCTCAATCCCTAATATCCGCCCATTCCCATTTGGGAGAGTCCTCGCAATTCCCGGATTTCCATTCCCAAATTAGCCACACGTTCCCAAGAGTCTCATTCCGGAATATCGGCATATTCGGAAGCCCAAAAATATACTCATTCCCAAATATCCTCTCATTCCCATTCCCAAATATCCACAAATTCCAATTCCCAAATAACTACGCACTCCCAATCCCAAAGATTTCCATTGCCAAATATTCTCACACTCCCAATCTCAAATCTCCTCACACTCCCATTCCCAAAGTATCCACACATTCCGATCCCCAAATAACTATGCGCTCCCAATCCGAAAGATTCCCATATTCCCAATCTGAAATGTCCTCACACTTCCAATCCCAAATTCCAGACACTCCCAATTGCCAGAGTTCCACATATTCCCATTCACAAATAACTCCGCACTCCCAATCCCAAATATTCCCAACTTCCCGTTGCCAAATATCTGCACATCCCCCCCCCCAATCCCAAATGTCCACACATTCCGATTCCTAAATAACCACCAGCTTCCATTCCCAAATCTCCTCACAGCCCCAAAGATGCCCACGTTCCCAATCCGAAGTTTCCACACAGACCAATTTGCCAAAGATTCCCAGATTCTCATCCCCAAGCATGTTTTCATTCCCCAGAACCCCCATTCCCCAAGTCTTCCCACATTCCCAATCCCCCCCATTCCCAAACACCCGCACGTTCCCACTCTCGAAGAGACCACTCCCCGCGGGATGAGCGCGGGACGATCTCTCTGAACCTTGTTTTCGCTCCGACAGACGGGATCCACGCTGTTGATAACGGGACCCTATCCGTCACTGGGCCACGGGCCACCGCGTTTATCTTTGGCACGTATCCTGCCCCCTTCCTGACTCTTTCCAATGGCTTCATTGACCAGGTAGGCACTTTATCCTTGTTAATCTTTGATGCTACACCCTAGCATGGTACAACTGGAGCTAGGCTTACGCTCCTTGGGGACCTACAGTACCACGAAATGCCCCCTCTCGGCACACGAAGACCAGAGGTGTTCTGGTGGTAAAGTGTGAAACCAGACACTCATTTCCTGATAGGTTTATTGGCAAAACGTGGCAGTATTTTATTGACTAACCTTTCTGTAGTCCAGCGGTCTCCCTTTACAGGTACTCAAGGGACTTAAATAAATGCGGTCAGTCACAAATGTACTGTAACCTTAGAATTAAAGTATCGTTATCATACCCTGAGCACCGAGCCTCCCACAGTGCGGCGCTCCCTTGGCACCGACCCTCCCACAGTGCGGCGCTCCCTCAGCACCGACCCTCCCCACAGTGCGGCGCTCCCTCGGCACCGACCCTCCCCACAGTGCGGCGCTCCCTCGGCACCGACCCTCCCCACAGTGCGGCGCTCCCTCGGCACCGACCCTCCCCACAGTGCGGCGCTCCCTCGGCACCGACCCTCCCCACAGTGCGGCGCTCCCTCGGCACCGACCCTCCCCACAGTGCGGCGCTCCCTCGGCACCGACCCTCCCACAGTGCGGCGCTCCCTCGGCACTGGCACTGGGAGTGTTGGCGTGGATTGTGGGTCTTCCCTGAATGGGGGCGGGAGAGAGAATGGACAAGTTAGCCAGCGCTGACGGGGGAACGGGTTGACCAATAGTTGGGGCCAATCCCTCCAGGAGGAAGTTGTCTTTGGGCAGACGGGTAACGGTGATGGGGGGGGGGCCGGATTTCCAGATGGTTTGGAGATTGGCATTGCCAGTTCTCCGAGGCTGCCCAGAACATCGAGAGGTGCTGACCCTATTTTGACCTCTCGCCCCTCCACCTCCAGTTAATCGGGACCGGAACTCTACTGCTGTGTATCTTTGCCGTGGTGGATGCCCAGAACTACGGCGCCCCCAAGATCCTCCAGCCCATCTTCATTGGCTTGTCGGTGGTGGGCATCGGAATGTCGATGGGATCGAACTCTGGTTACGCCATTAACCCTGCTCGGGATTTTGGGCCCCGTCTGTTGACCCTGGCGGCCGGCTGGGGAACTGAAGTCTTCACGTAAGTTCCAAGACCCTTCCCTCCCTCCCCTTCACCCGCCTGCCCCTGTCCCTGCTGAGGTGGGGGGTGGGGGTGGAATCTTGCAGACCAATTTGCTTGGGTTCTACGAAGAGGATAGATAAAGGAGAACTCATCGATGTGATATATTTAGCTGAGGTTGGGGGGGGAATCTTACAGACCAATTTGCTTGGGTTCTTCAAAGACAATAGATAAAGGGGAACCCGTAGATGTGATATATTTAGCTGAGGGGGGGGAGTCTTGCAGACCAATTTGCTTGGATTCTTCAAAGAGGATAGATAAAGGAGAACCTGTCGATGTGATATATTTAGTTGAGTGGGGGGGGAGTCTTGCAGACCAATTTGCTTAGGTTCTACGAAGAGGATAGATAAAGGAGAACCCGTAGATGTGATATATTTAGCTGAGGGGGGGAGTCTTGCAGACCAATTTGCTTGGGTTCTTTGAAGAGGATAGATAAAGGAGAACCCGTCGATGTGATATATTTAGTTGAGTGGGGGGGGCGGAGTCTTGCAGACCAATTTGCTTGGATTCTTCGAAGAGGATAGATAAAGGAGAACCCGTAGATGTGATATATTTAGCTGAGGGGGGGAGTCTTGCAGACCAATTTGCTTGGGTTCTTTGAAGAGGATAGATAAAGGAGAACCCGTCGATGTGATATATTTAGTTGAGTGGGGGGGGGGGGAGTCTTGCAGACCAATTTGCTTGGGCTCTTTGAAGAGGATAGATAAAGGAGAACCCGTAGATGTGATATATTTAGTTGAGTGGGGGGGTGGAGTCTTGCAGACCAATTTGCTTGGATTCTTCGAAGAGGATAGATAAAGGAGAACCTGTCGATGTGATATATTTAGTTGAGTGGGGGGGGGAGTCTTGCAGACCAATTTGCTTGGGCTCTACGAAGAGGATAGATAAAGGAGAACCCGTAGATGTGATATATTTAGGCGAGAGGATTGGGGAAAGTTGGAGGGGGATGCGCAGGGGAGAACCAGAGTCAGAGAGGTTTACAGCATGGAAACAGGCCCTTCGGCCCAACTTATCCATGCTGCTCCCTTTTTTTTTAACCCCTAACTAGTCCTAATTGCCTGCGTTTGCCCTCTATACCCATCTTACCCATGTCACTGTCTAAACGCTTTTTAAAAGACAAAATTGTACCCGCCTCTACTACTGCCTCTGGCAGCTCGTTCCAGACACTCACCACCCTCTGTGTGAAAAAATTGCCCCTCTGGACCCTCTCCCCTCTCTCCTTAAACCTATGCCCTCTAGTTTTAGACTCCCCTACCTTTGGGGGAAAAGATATTGACTATCTTGCTGATCTGTGCCCCTCATTATTTTATAGACCTCTATAAGATCACCCCTCTGCCTCCTACGCTCCAGAGAAAAAAGTCCCAGTCTATCCAGCCTCTCCTTATAACTCAAACCATCAAGTCCCGGTAACATCCTAGTAAATCTTCACTGACCCCTTTCCAGTTTAATAACATCCTCCCTACAGCAGGGTGACCAGAATTGTACACACTCCAAATGTGGCCTTCCCAATGTCTTGTACGTCGTGTCAATCATAGAATAGAATAATATAGTGCAGAATGAGGCCATTCGGCCCATCGAGTCTGCACTGACCATCATCCCACCATATCCCTGTCACCCCACATATTTACCCTGCTAATCCCCCGACACTAATTTAGCACGGCCGATCCACCCTAACCAGCACGTCTTTCGGACTGTGGGAGGAAACCGGAGCACCCGGAGGAAACCCACACAGACACGGGGAGAATGTGCAGACTCTGCACAGACAGTGACCCGAGGCCGGGAATCAAACCCGGGTCCCTGGCGCCGTGAGGCAGTCGTGCTCACCCCACACTGTGTCACCAAGAAATAGGAGGGACCAGGGAATGAGTTGGGGGGGGGGGGGCTGCAGTTCATGTGGAGGCAGAGAGAGGGAGAGAGACACACAGAGAGACAGAGAGAGGGAGACTGGGGCTGTTCTTCTTGGCACAGAGAGGGTGAAGAGGGGAGATGGAGTGGTGGTTTTGCCCCGTGAGTGGGACGCCTGAGTTTCAGCGTGTGTGTGTGTGTGTATGTGTAAGTATATGTGTGTGTGTATACGTGTAAGTATATGTGTCTCTGTGTAAGTGTGCATCTCTGTGTGAATGTGTAAGTGTGATAATGTCTCTGTGCGCGTGTGTGTGTCTCTGTGCGCGTGTGTGTGTCTCTGTGCGCGTGCGTGTGTGTCTCTGTGCGTGTGTGTGTGTGTATTTGGCTAATCCCGCGTCAGTAACAGGAGGGGGGAGCTCTGCTTTGTGTGGGAGGGAGGGTGGGGGCTTGTGTTTGGGTGGGGAAGTTTGGAGTAGGGTGGGGAGGGGGAGAGGGTGACTTGGGTGGCAATAGATATACGTAGCTTCCCCTGTCTAATACACCACCTGTCCCCCACCCACCCCCCCCCCCCCCATGCCAAAAGGAGAGAGATGGTGGGGGCAGAGAGGTAGGAGCTATTCAACCTTGGTATGCAGCACAATATGAGGGAGCTGGGGATGGGGGGGGGCGGGGGTCGCACTTTGGCGATGGGTGAGAGAAGAGTTGGAGGGGGTCGTGCGTTGGGGATGGGTGAGGGTAGGGTGATGGGTGAGGGGAGGGTTGGAGGGGGTTGTGTGTTGGCGATGGGTGAGGGGAGGGTTGGAGGGGGTTGTGTGTTGGGGATGGGTGAGGGGAGGGTTGGAGGGGGTTGTGTGTTGGGGATGGGTGAGGGGAGGGTTGGAGGGGGCCGTGTGTTGGCGATGGGTGAGGGGAGGGTTGGAGAGGGTTGTGTGTTGGCGATGGGTGAGGGGAGGGTTGGAGGGGGTCGTGTGTTGGCGATGGGTGAGGGGAGGGTTGGAGGGGGTTGTGTGTTGGCGATGGGTGAGGGGAGGGTTGGAGGGGGTTGTGTGTTGGCGATGGGTGAGGGGAGGGTTGGAGGGGGTCGTGTGTTGGCGATGGGTGAGGGGAGGGTTGGAGGGGGCCGTGTGTTGGGGATGGGTGAGGGGAGGGTTGGAGGGGGTTGTGTGTTGGCGATGGGTGAGGGGAGGGTTGGAGGGGGTTGTGTGTTGGGGATGGGTGAGGGGAGGGTTGGAGGGGGTTGTGTGTTGGGGATGGGTGAGGGGAGGGTTGGAGGGGGTCGTGTGTTGGCGATGGGTGAGGGGAGGGTTGGAGGGGGTCGTGTGTTGGCGATGGGTGAGGGGAGGGTTGGAGGGGGTTGTGTGTTGGGGAGGGTTGGAGGGGGTTGTGTGTTGGCGATGGGTGAGGGGAGGGTTGGAGGGGGTTGTGTGTTGGGGATGGGTGAGGGGAGGGTTGGAGGGGGTTGTGTGTTGGGGATGGGTGAGGGGAGGGTTGGAGGGGGTTGTGTGTTGGGGAGGGTTGGAGGGGGTTGTGTGTTGGCGATGGGTGAGGGGAGGGTTGGAGGGGGTTGTGTGTTGGTGATGGGTGAGGGGAGGGTTGGAGGGGGTTGTGTGTTGGCGATGGGTGAGGGGAGGGTTGGAGGGGGTTGTGTGTTGGGGATGGGTGAGGGGAGGGTTGGAGGGGGTTGTGTGTTGGTGATGGGTGAGGGGAGGGTTGGAGGGGGTTGTGTGTTGGGGAGGGTTGGAGGGGGTTGTGTGTTGGGGAGGGTTGGAGGGGGTTGTGTGTTGGCGATGGGTGAGGGGAGGGTTGGAGGTAGTCGTGTGTTGGCGATGGGTGAGGGGAGGGTTGGAGGGGGTTGTGTGTTGGGGACGGGTGAGGGGAGGGTTGGAGGGGGTTGTGTGTTGGCGATGGGTGAGGGGAGGGTTGGAGGGGGTTGTGTGTTGGCGCTGGGTGAGGGGAGGGTTGGAGGGGGTTGTGTGTTGGCGATGGGTGAGGGGAGGGTTGGAGGGGGTTGTGTGTTGGGGACGGGTGAGGGGAGGGTTGGAGGGGGTTGTGTGTTGGCGATGGGTGAGGGGAGGGTTGGAGGGGGTTGTGTGTTGGCGATGGGTGAGGGGAGGGTTGGAGGGGGCCGTGTGTTGGCGATGGGTGAGGGGAGGGTTGGAGGGGGTTGTGTGTTGGCGATGGGTGAGGGGAGGGTTGGAGGGGGTCGTGTGTTGGCGATGGGTGAGGGGAGGGTTGGAGGGGGTTGTGTGTTGGCGATGGGTGAGGGGAGGGTTGGAGGGGGTTGTGTGTTGGTGATGGGTGAGGGGAGGGTTGGAGGGGGTTGTGTGTTGGCGATGGGTGAGGGGAGGGTTGGAGGGGGTTGTGTGTTGGCGATGGGTGAGGGAGGGTTGGAGGGGGTTGTGTGTTGGCGATGGGTGAGGGGAGGGTTGGAGGGGGTTGTGTGTTGGTGATGGGTGAGGGGAGGGTTGGAGGGGGTTGTGTGTTGGCGATGGGTGAGGGGAGGGGTTGGAGGGGGTTGTGTGTTGGCGATGGGTGAGGGGAGGGTTGGAGGGGGTTGTGTGTTGGGGATGGGTGAGGGGAGGGTTGGAGGGAGCCGTGTGTTGGCGATGGGTGAGGGGAGGGTTGGAGGGGGTCGTGTGTTGGCGATGGGTGAGGAGAGGGTTGGAGGGGGTTGTGTGTTGGCGATGGGTGAGGGGAGGGTTGGAGAGGGTTGTGTGTTGGCGATGGGTGAGGGGAGGGTTGGAGGGAGCCGTGTGTTGGCGATGGGTGAGGGGAGGGTTGGAGGGGGTTGTGTGTTGGGGATGAGTGAGGGGAGGGTTGGAGGGGGTTGTGCGTTGGCGATGGGTGAGGGGAGGGTTGGAGGGGGTTGTGTGTTGGCGATGGGTGAGGGGAGGGTTGGAGGGGGTTGTGTGTTGGCGATGGGTGAGGGGAGGGTTGGAGGGGGTTGTGTGTTGGCGATGGGTGAGGGGAGGGTTGGAGGGGGTTGTGTGTTGGCGATGGGTGAGGGGAGGGTTGGAGGGGGCCGTGTGTTGGCGATGGGTGAGGGGAGGGTTGGAGGGGGTTGTGTGTTGGGGATGAGTGAGGGAGGGTTGGAGGGGGTGTGCGTTGGCGATGGGTGAGGGGAGGGTTGGAGGGGGTTGTGTGTTGGCGATGGGTGAGGGGAGGGTTGGAGGGGGTTGTGTGTTGGCGATGGGTGAGGGGAGGGTTGGAGGGGGTCGTGTGTTGGCGATGGGTGAGGGGAGGGTTGGAGGGGGTTGTGTGTTGGCGATGGTTGAGGGGAGGGTTGGAGGGGGCTGTGTGTTGGCGATGGGTGAGGGGAGGGTTGGAGGGGGTTGTGTGTTGGCGATGGCTGAGGGGAGGGTTGGAGGGGGTTGTGTGTTGGCGATGGGTGAGGGGAGGGTTGGAGGGGGTGTGTGTTGGCGATGGGTGAGGGGAGGGTTGGAGGGGGTTGTGTGTTGGCGATGGGTGAGGGGAGGGTTGGAGGGGGTTGTGTGTTGGCGATGGGTGAGGGGAGGGTTGGAGGGGGTTGTGTGTTGGCGATGGGTGAGGGGAGGGTTGGAGGGGGTTGTGTGTTGGTGATGGGTGAGGGGAGGGTTGGAGGGGGTTGTGTGTTGGGGATGGGTGAGGGGAGGGTTGGAGGGGGTCGTGTGTGGCGATGGGTGAGGGGAGGGTTGGAGGGGGTTGTGTGTTGGCGATGGGTGAGGGGAGGGTTGGAGGGGGTTGTGTGTTGGGGATGGGTGAGGGGAGGGTTGGAGGGGGTCGTGTGTTGGCGATGGGTGAGGGGAGGGTTGGAGGGGGTTGTGTGTTGGTGATGGGTGAGGGAGGGTTGGAGGGAGCCGTGTGTTGGCGATGGGTGAGGGGAGGGTTGGAGGGAGCCGTGTGTTGGTGATGGGTGAGGGGAGGGTTGGAGGGGGTTGTGTGTTGGCGATGGGTGAGGGGAGGGTTGGAGGGGGTTGTGTGTTGGTGACGGGTGAGGGGAGGGTTGGAGGGGGTTGTGTGTTGGCGATGGGTGAGGGGAGGGTTGGAGGGGGTCGTGTGTTGGCGATGGGTGAGGGGAGGGTTGGAGGGGGTTGTGTGTTGGTGATGGGTGAGGGGAGGGTTGGAGGGGGTTGTGTGTTGGCGATGGGTGAGGGGAGGGTTGGAGGGGGTTGTGTGTTGGCGATGGGTGAGGGGAGGGTTGGAGGGGGTTGTGTGTTGGCGATGGGTGAGGGGAGGGTTGGAGGGGTTGTGTGTTGGCGATGGGTGAGGGGAGGGTTGGAGGGGGTGTGTGTTGGCGATGGGTGAGGGGAGGGTTGGAGGGGGTTGAGTGTTGGCGATGGGTGAGGGGAGGGTTGGAGGGGGTTGTGTGTTGGCGATGGGTGAGGGGAGGGTGATGGGTGATTGGCAATGGCAGTTTCTAACCCGGTGCCCGTCTCTCTCTCTCTCTCTGTCCCTCCCCCGCGGGCAGGGCTGGGCAGGGTTGGTGGTGGATTCCCATTGTTGCCCCCATGGTTGGAGCGGTCCTGGGCGCCCTCGCCTACGAGTTACTCGTGGAACTCCATCACCTCCAGGCCCAGGGAGACGGCAAGGAGCAGGTGGAGCATCAGCTGAGGGAGGAGGCCGGAGGCGGAGGGGGGAAGGAGGGTCCAGCCTGCCGGAGGGACAAGGCCGGAGTCGAGGAACAATTCGCCATGGCGATGTGAGGGGCTCCCTCTTGACCTCTGTGACCCCCTCCCTATCTCTGTAACCCCTCCAGCCCCCTACACCCCCTCCCTATCTCTGTAACCCCCTCCAGCCCCTACACCCCCCTCCCTATCTCTGTAACCTCCAGCCCCCTACACCCCACTCCCTATCTCTGTAACCCCCTCCAGCCCCCTACACCCCCCTCCCTATCTCTGTAACCCCCTCCAGCCCCCTACACCCCACTCCCTATCTCTGTAACCCCCTCCAGCCCCCTACACCCCCTCCCTATCTCTGTAACCCCTGGTGCGTTCCACAGATTCCCCACTCTCTGGCTGAAGAAATTCCTCCCCATCTCTGTTTTAAAGGATTGTCCCTTTAGCCTGAGGTTGTGCCCCCTCTGGTTCTAGTTTTTCCTACTAGTGGAAACATCCTCTCCACGTCCACTCTATCCAGGGCCTCGCAGTATCCTGTAAGTTTCAATAAGATCCCCCTCCCACCATCCTTCTAAACTCCAACGAGTACAGACCCAGAGTCCTCAACCCGTTCCTCATCCGACAAGCTCTTCATTCCAGGGATCATTCTTGTGGAACCTCCTCTGGACCCTTCCCGAGGCCCGGCACATCCTTAGGGACACGGCAAGATTCCCGAGTGTCGAGCGATTCCTTGTGAACCTCCTCTGGACCCATTCCAAGGCCCAGCACATCCTTCCCAAGAGGACGGAAGAAGGTTCTCGAGTGTTGAACTATTCCTTGTTGCGTTGGCAGGATCTGGAATTCCGAATCTGCCCAGATTGAGAGTCTTTTTGTGTCTGGACCCTGCACGATTTGAGGATTCGCTCTCTTGCATTGAACCGTGTCACGGAACGGCAGAATAAATAAATGTTTATATCCTATAACACTTGTCTCACCTTGAGTCTGTGTCAGGAGATAACGTGACCACCCATGTGCAGTAAAACCTGGCAGAGATTCCATCCTCGTGACCCTCAGGATGTCACCCTTGCTGGTTAGGCCTCCCCCTCTGTCCCCGGGATTATTATTGGACATCAGTCAGTCCCCGTGTGTGGGGTAGGTACACCCACAGTGCTGTTAGGGAGGGAGTTCCGGGATTGTATTGGACATCAGTCAGTCCCTGTGTGTGTGTGGGGTAGGTACACCCACAGTGCTGTTAGGGAGGAGTTCCGGGATTATTATTGGACATCAGTCAGTCCCCGTGTGTGTGGGGTAGGTACACCCACAGTGCTGTTAGGGAGGGAGTTCCGGGATTGTTATTGGACATCAGTCAGTCCCCGTGTGTGTGGGGTAGGTACACCCACAGTGCTGTTAGGGAGGGAGTTCCGGGATTGTTATTGGACATCAGTCAGTCCCGTGTGTGGGGTAGGTACACCCACAGTGCTGTTAGGGAGGGAGTTCCGGGATTGTTATTGGACATCAGTCAGTCCCCGTGTGTGGGGTAGGTACACCCACAGTGCTGTTAGGGAGGGAGTTCCAGGATTGTTATTGGACATCAGTCAGTTCCTGTGTGTGGGGTAGGTACACCCACAGTGCTGTTAGGGAGGGAGTTCCGGGATTGTTATTGGACATCAGTCAGTCCCCGTGTGTGTGGGGTAGGTACATCCACAGTGCTGTTAGGGAGGGAGTTCCGGGATTGTTATTGGACATCAGTCAGTCCCGTGTGTGTGGGTAGGTACACCCACAGTGCTGTTAGGGAGGGAGTTCCAGGATTGTTATTGGACGTCAGTCAGTCCCCGTGTGTGGGGTAGGTACACCCACAGCGCTGTTAGAGAGGAAGTTCTGGGATTGTTATTGGACATCAGTCAGTCCCCGTGTGTGGGGTAGGTACACCCACGGCGCTGTTAGGGAGGGAGTTCTGGGATTTTGACCCCAGCCACAGTGAAGGAACCCCTTGTCCTTCCAGATGGTAGAGTCATAGAAACAGAGGATCGGAGCAGGAGGAGGCCATTTGGCCCTTCGAGCCTGCTCCTGCCCATTCATCACCATCATGGCTGATCATCCAACTCAATAGCCTCATCCTGCTTTCTTCCCATAACCTTTGATCCCATTCACCCCCCAGTGCTATATCCAGCCGCCTCTTGAATACATTCAATGTTTTGGCATCATAAGAACATAAGAACATAAGAAATAGGAGCAGGAGTAGGCCATCCAGCCCTTCGAGCCTGCCCCGCCATTCAATAAGATCATGGCTGATCTGTCATGTCTCAGTTCCACATTCCCGCCCTCTCCCCATAACCCTTAATCCCCTCTCTTATCAAAAACCCATCAACCCGCGTCTTAAAAATATTTAGCGAGGCAGCCTCCACCACTTCAACGGGCAGAGAATTCCAGAGATTCACCACCCTTTGAGTGAAGAAGTTCCTCCTCAACTCCGTTCTGAACTGCCCCCCCTTTATCTTGAGGCTGTGCCCCTAGTCCTACTGTCTTTTTTGAGCGGGAAGAGTCTCTCCACCTCTATCCTATCCATCCCATTCATCACCTTATACGTCTCAATGAGATCTCCCCTCATTCTTCTAAACTCTAACGAGTACAAGCCTAGTTTATTCAGCCTCTCCTCATAGCTCAACCCCCTCAACTCCGGTATCAGCCTAGTAAACCTCCTCTGCACTCCCTCCAAGGCCAAAATATCCTTGCGTAAGTACGGCGCCCAAAACTGCACACAGTACTCCAGCTGCGGCCTCACCAATGCCCTATACAGCTGCAGCAAGACCTCCCTACTTTTATATTCAATCCCCCTCGCTATGAAGGCCTCGCTATGAAGGCCAGCATCCCATTCGCCTTCCTGACCACCTGCTGCACCTGCAGGCTGGGTTTTTGCGACTCATGCACAAGGACCCCGAGGTCCCTCTGCACCGTCGCCTGCTGCAGTTTTTCGCCACGTAAGTAATAATCCTTCCTACCATTATTCCTACCAAAGTGGACCACCTCACACTTGCCAACATTAAATTCCATTTGCCATTTCCTGGCCCATTCGCCCAGCCTATCTAGATCCTTCTGCAGACTCTCCACACCCTCCGCACAATTTGCCGTTCCCCCAATCTTGGTGTCATCAGCAAATTTCGACACCCTGCACTTGGTTCCCTCCTCCAGATCATCTATATAAATGGTAAATAGCTGAGGCCCCAGCACCGACCCCTGGGGCACCCCACTAGTCACCAACCGCCAATCCGAATAGCACCCATTGACCCCCACTCTCTGCCTCCTATTTGACAACCAGTCCTCTATCCACGCTAACACCCTACCCCCAACTCCATGTCCCTCGACCTTCTGTGACCCACCTTCCTGTGGGAATGAATTCCACAGGCTCACCAGGTGAAGAAATGTCTCCTCACCTCCCTCCTAAATGGTCTACCCCCAATCCTCAGACTGTGACCCCCTGGTTCTGGACTCCCCCCACCATCGGGAACATCCTCCCTGCATCTACCCTGTCCAGTCCTGTTAGAATTGTATAAATCTCAATCAGATCCCCCTACCGCCCACCTCCCCCCTTCATTCATAGAGAGGTCCAGCTTCGAAACAGGCCCCTCGGCCCATCCCTCCATTCCAGCCAGGTTTCCGAATCTCAACTGGTCTCATTTGCCTGTGTTTGGGCCCATTTGTCCCAAACCTTTCCCATACAAAGGTTAGGGTGGATTGGTCGGTGCCGAGGGAGCGCCGCACTGTGGAGGGTCGGTGCCGAGGGAGCGCCGCACTGTGGGAGGGTCGGTGCCGAGGGAGCGCTGCACTGCGGGAGGGTCGGTGCTGAGGGAGCGCCGCACTGTGGGGAGGGTCGGTGCCGAGGGAGCGCTGCACTGTGGGGAGGGTCGGTGCCGAGGGAGCGCCGCACTGTGGGGAGGGTCGGTGCCGAGGGAGCGCTGCACTGTGGGGAGGGTCGGTGCTGAGGGAGCGCCGCACTGTGGGGAGGGTCGGCGCCGAGGGAGCGCCGCACTGTGGGAGGGTCGGTGCCGAGGGAGCGCCGCACTGTGGGAGGGTCGGTGCCGAGGGAGCGCCGCACTGTGGGAGGGTCGGTGCCGAGGGAGCGCTGCACTGCGGGAGGGTCGGTGCTGAGGGAGCGCCGCACTGTGGGGAGGGTCGGTGCCGAGGGAGCGCTGCACTGTGGGGAGGGTCGGTGCCGAGGGAGCGCCGCACTGTGGGGAGGGTCGGTGCCGAGGGAGCGCCGCACTGTGGGGAGGGTCGGTGCCGAGGGAGCGCCGCACTGTGGGAGGGTCGGTGCCGAGGGAGCAGCAGGGGTTTCTTCCCTGCTGCTGTCAGACTTTTGAATGGACCTACCTCGCATTAAGTTGATCTTTCTCTACACCCTCGCTGTGACTGAAACACTACATTCTGCACCCTCTCCTTTCCTTCTCTATGAACAGTATGCTTTGTCTGTATAGCACGCAAGAAACAATACTTTGCACTGTATCCCAATACATGTGACAATAATAAATCAAATTAAATTAGAAGCCAATTGTATATATGCAGTTGGAGACTGCTGGTAATAACTCAGGATAAGTAATCCATTATACTGTAGACACAAATCGTTGTTTAGTTAGTTCCATGCCGATTATGCTTTGAGTTTTTTTCTCCTACCCGGTGCAGGCTGGCTTCTGTTGTGATCTCTATTTCTCCCTCCCTCTTAAAGTCATCCTAATTTTTGCGTTCTGTAAATGCTTTGAAATGAGGCTTTAAAACAGAGATTTCGTGTCTGACCAGCTGTCCCTGAGTCTATTCTAAAGGAAGGAACAGATCCCACAGCCTTGCACTTATCTCAATTAAACTCCACCCTCCACACCTTGGCCCCGTTGATTGAGAATCCCAGGGTGGTTTCAGATAACTTTCTT
>NW_027650901.1:0-7500 GCF_965287045.1 Carcharhinus amblyrhynchos
GGACCGGACAGAAGCCTCCCCAGTGGCGCTGCGGCACTGGCAGAGTGCGGACCATAGCTTCAGCAGGTGAAAGGACGTTGGGGGGAGTGGTGGGGATGGGATTGGGGCTTAGCTTGTTGGGGGTGGGGGTCGAGTTGCGGGGGTACGCTGCGGTTCTAATATTCAGAGGCCTAGTAATCCAGGCTGAAGAACATAGAACATTCCAGCGCTGTACAGGCCCATTGGCCCTCAACGTTGCGCCAACCAGCGGAACCAATCTCGTGACCCTCGAACCTAAGCTATTCCAATGTGACCTTAAGGTTGGCGAGTCCACAACTGCTGCAGGCAGGGCATTCCGCGCCCTGATTGCCCTCTCAGTGAATACGGGCAAGGAACAAGGAAAATTACAGCACAAGAATAGGCCCCTCAGTCCCTCCTGCCCCACCCATTCTACCCCGACTGAACCAAAACCCTTCCGGGCACCGTATCGCTCTATGCCCATCCGATTCATGTTGTTGCCAAGACGCCCCTTAACAGCCACTCTCGTGCCCGCTTCCACTACCTCCCCCTGGCAGCGAGTTCCAGGCACCCACCACCCTGGGGGCAAAGTAGAAAGGATCGAGAGAGCTTCAAGGTCTCTAGGTGTCCAGATCACCATCCTGGTCCCCCCCACAATGCCGACACTATAGTTAAGAAAGCCCCACCAACACCTCTACTTTCTCAGGAGGCTAAGGAAATTTGGCATGTCCGCTACGACTCTCACCAACTTTTACAGATGCCCCATAGAAAGCATTCTTTCTGGTTGTATCACAGCTCGGTATGGGCTCCTGCTCTGCCCAAGACCGCAAGGAACTACAAAAGGGTCCTGAATGTAGCCCAGTCCCATCACACAAACCAGCCTCCCATCCATTGACTCCGTCTACACTTCCCGCTGCCTCGGGGAAAAGCAGCCGGCATAATCAAGGACCCCCCCCCCACACACCCCGGACATTCTCTCTTCCACCTTCTTCCGTCGGGAAAAAGATACAAAAGTCTGAGGTCCCGTACCGACCGACTCAAGAACAGCTTCTTCCCTGCTGCTGTCAGACTTTTGAATGGACCCACCTCGCATTAAGCTGATCTTTCTCTACACCCTCACTGTGACTGTAACACGACATTCTGCACCATCTCCTTTCCTTCTCTGTGAACAGTATGCTTTGTCTGTGTAGCGCACAAGAAACAGTACTTTTCACTGTATCCCAGTACATGTGACAATAAAAAATCAAATATTAAGTTGTTATTTCTCTACACCCCAGCTGTGACTCGAACACTATATTCTGCACCCTCTCCTTTCCTTCTCTATGAACGGTATGCTTTGTCTGTACATTGTGCAAGAAACAATACTTTTCACTGTATATTAATATATGACAATAATAAATCAATTCACATCAAAAACTTGCCTCGTACATCTCCTTTAAACCTTGCCCCTCCACACCTTAAACCTGTGCCCCCCCGCGTAATTGACTCTTCCACCCTGGGGGAAAAAGCTTCTGACTGTCCACTCTGTCCCTCATAATCTTGTAGACTTCTATCAGGTCTCTCCCTCAACCTCCAGTGAGAACAAACCGAGTTTCTCCAACCTCTCCTCAGAGCTAATGTCCCTCCATACCAGGGCAACATCCTGGTAAATCTTTTCCGTAACCCTCTCCAAAGTCTCCACATCCTTCTGGTGACCAGAATTGGACACTATATTCTAAGTGTGGCCTCACTAAAGTGCTATAAAGCTGCAACATGACTTGCTAATTTTTAAACTCAGTGCCCCAGCCGATGAAGGCAAGCTGCCTTCTTTGGCTGGTGGGAGTGTTTGATGGGGGGACAGTGTAGAGGGAGCTTTACTCTGTATCTAACCCCGTGCTGTCCCTGTCCTGGGAGTGTTTGATGGGGACAGTGTAGAGGGAGCTTTACTCTGTATCTAACCCCGTGCTGTCCCTGTCCTGGGAGTGTTTGATGGGGACAGTGTAGAGGGTGCTTTACTCTGTATCTAACCCCGTGCTGTCCCTGTCCTGGGAGTGTTGATGGGGGACAGTGTAGAGGGAGCTTTACTCTGTATCTAACCCCGTGCTGTCCCTGTCCTGGGAGTGTTTGATGGGGACAGTGTAGATGGAGCTTTACTCTGTATCTAACCCCGTGCTGTACCTGTCCTGGGAGTGTTTGATGGGGACAGTGTAGAGGGACTTTACTCTGTATCTAACCCCGTGCTGTACCTGTCCTGGGAGTGTTGATGGGGGGGACAGTGTAGAGGGGCTTTACTCTGTATCTAACCCCGTGCTGTACCTGTCCTGGAGTGTTTGATGGGGGGGACAGTGTAGAGGGAGCTTTACTCTGTATCTAACCCCGTGCTGTACCTGTCCTGGGAGTGTTTGATGGGGGGACAGTGTAGAGGGAGCTTTACTCTGTATCTAACCCCGTGCTGTACCTGTCCTGGGAGTGTTTGATGAGGGGACAGTGTAGAGGGAGGCTTTACTCTGTATCTAACCCCGTGCTGTCTGTGTAAAGTGTGCTTTGTTTAAAAGTGACGGTGCATGTGGGGATATCAATCTCTCGGCTTACAGTGACGGGAGTCAGTCCCTTCTCATTGGATGATATTAATGTTGACCGGAGTAGCAGGAAGCGTGCAGATTACTGAGGTCTGTCACAATACACACCACTGAACCTCACAAGAGGAGGAGATTGCTGCTTCTGAGTGAGGAAGTGAGGCAGGGAGACAGGATATCTCTTTTAGCTGTTTATGCTCTGATACTGGGGGATTTTGTCAGTCTGAGTGATATATCCCTCCTGATTCCCTCGGGGCTGGAGAGACAATACCGAGTGATTAATGAGGAGGCTGGAGACTCACTCTTATCAAGGGTACAGAGCACCAATACAGGGAGAGACCAGCCTCCGTGGGCTCCTGCTATCACCCAATCACTCACCCTCCCTCTCATCACTCTCTCCACCCCACACTCCCTACCTCTCCCCCCTCCCTCCTTCTCAATCTCTCTCCCTCCTCACTTCCTCACTCCCTCCTTCTCTCTCCTCCCTCTCCTCTCCTCCTTCTCCCCCTCTTCTCAATCTCTCTCCCTCCTTCTCAATCTCTCTCTCTCCCTCCTTCTCTCTCTCTCTCTCCTCCTCCTTCTCTCCCCTCCCTCCTTCTCAATCTCTCTCTCTCTCCCTCCTTCTCTCTCTCTCTCTCCCTCCTTCTCAATCTCTCTCCCTCCTTCTCAATCTCTCTCTCCCTCCCTCCTTCTCAATCTCTCTCCTCCTCCTCTCAATCTCTCTCTCCCTCCTCATTCTCAATCTCTCTCCCTCCTTCTCAATCTCTCTCTCTCTCCCTCCTTCTCTCTCTCTCTCCCTCCTTCTCAATCTCTCTCCCTCCTTCTCATCTCTCTCTCTCTCCCTCCTTCTCAATCTCTCTCCCTCCTTCTCAATCTCTCTCTCTCTCTTTCTCAATCTCTCTCTCTCTCTCCCTCCTTCTCAACCTCTATCTCTCTCTCTCCTTCTCAATCTCTCTCTCTCTTTCTCAATCCCTCTCTCTCTCTCCTTCTCAATCTCTCTCTCTCTCTCCCTCCTTCTCAATCTCTCTCTCTCTCCTTCTCAATCTCTCTCTCTCTCTCCCTCCTTCTCAATCTCTCTCTCCCTCCTTCTCAATCTCTCCCTCCTTCTCAATCTCTCCCTCTCTCCCCCTCCACCCATCATTTTCTCCATCCCAATCCCGTCTCCCTCCCTCTCTCTCTCCTCCTACTCATTCTCTCTCTCTCCCTCCCCTTTCAATTCTCCCTCTCTATCTCACCCCCATCACTCTCTGGAGTCACATGTAGGCCAGACCGGGGTAAGGACGGCAGATTTCCTTCCCTAAAGGGAACCGGATGGGTTTTTCCCACAATGGGTCATCAGTAGATTCTTAATCCCAGATTTTTTTAATTGAATTCAAATTCCACCATCTGCCGTGGTGGGATTCGAACCCGGGTCCCCCAGAACATCAGCTGAGTTTCTGGATTAATAGTCTAGCGATAGTACCA
The DNA here is from genome assembly GCF_965287045.1 of Carcharhinus amblyrhynchos. Taxonomy (NCBI): domain Eukaryota; kingdom Metazoa; phylum Chordata; class Chondrichthyes; order Carcharhiniformes; family Carcharhinidae; genus Carcharhinus; species Carcharhinus amblyrhynchos. The sequence continues at coordinate 4,017 of NW_027650901.1, forward strand.
CTCGGCTGTCGCCTCCGCACACCAGTACCTGCACGGAACTCATCTCGATTAACTGAGAGCGATTTGAGAACATTTTAAATGGACCTAACTTGCTATCTCACGATCGCAATGCATTCGAACCAGGTTAGAAGGTGAATTCTAGTTAGATTAGATCACAAAGACAAATTAAACTAAGGGTGTTAGTGTTCCCACAAATTCATCAGGTTTATTATTGTCCCATCTATTGGGATACAGTGAAAAGTATTGTTTCTTGCGCACTTACAAAGCATACCATTCATAGAGAAGGAAACAAGACAGTGCAGAATGTAGTGTTACAGTCACAGCGAGGGTGTAGAGGAAGATCAACTTAATATTTGATTTGATTTATTATTGTCACATGTATTGGGATACAGTGAAAAGTATTGTTTCTTGCGTGCTATACCGTTCATAGAGAAGGAAAGGAGAGGGTGTAGAATGTAGTGTTACAGTCACAGCGAGGGTGTAGAGGAAGATCAACTTAATATTTGGTTTGATTTATTATTGTCACGTGTATTGGGATACAGTGAAAAGTATTGATTCTTGCGTGCTTACAAAGCATACCATTCATAGAGAAGGAAAGGAGAGGGTGCAGAATGTAGTGTAACAGTCACAGCGAGGGTGTAGAGAAAGATCAGTTTAACATTTGATTTGATTTATTATTGTCACATGTATTGGAATACAGTGAAAAGTATTGTTTCTTGTGCGCTATACAGACAAAGCATACCATTCATAGAGAAGGAAAGGAGAGGGTGCAGAATGTAGTGTAACAGTCACAGCGAGGGTGTAGAGAAAGATTAGCTTAATATTTGATTTGATTTATTATTGTCACATGTATTGGGATACAGTGAAAAGTATTGTTTCTTGTGCGCTATACAGACAAAGCATACCATTCATAGAGAAGGAAAGGAGAGGGTGCAGAATGTAGTGTTACAGTCACAGCGAGGGTGTAGAGAAAGATCAGCTTAATGTGAGGTGGGTCCATTCGAAAGTCTGACAGCAGCAGGGAAGAAGCTGTTCTTGAGTCGGTCGGTACGTGACCTCAGACTTTTGTATCTTTTTCCCGACGGAAGAAGGTGGAAGAGAGAATGTCCGGGGCGTGTGGGGGGGGGTCCTTGATTATGCCGGCTGCTTTTCCCCGAGGCAGCGGGAAGTGTAAACGGAGTCAATGGATGGGAGGCTGGTTTGTGTGATGGGACTGGGCTACATTCACCACCCTTTGTAGTTCCTTGCGGTCTTGGGCAGAGCAGGAGCCCAGACCGAGCTGTGATACAACCAGAAAGGATGCTTTCTCTGGGGCATCTGTAAAAGTTGGTGGGAGTCGTAGCGGACATGCCAAATTTCCTTAGTCTCCTGAGAAAGTAGAGGCGTTGGTGGGGCTTTCTTAACTATAGTGTCGGCATGGGGGGAACCAGGACAGGTTGTTGGTGATCTGGACACCTAAAAACTTGAAGCTTTCTCAATCCTTTCTACTTCATCCCCATTGATGTAGACACGTTCTCCTTTACACTCCCTGAAGACGATGACTATCTCTGGGTCTGTAATCGCTGGCGTTTAGAAGGATGAGGGGTTGGGGGATGGGAGTCTCATTGAAACTTCCAGGATACTGAAAGGCCCCGGATAGACTGGACACGGGGAAGATGTTTCCATGAGTCGGAGAGACTGGGATCCAAGGGGACGGCCTCCAGAGTAAAGGGACATCCCTTTAGAACAGTTTAGAAGGATATTTTGGCCTCGGAGGGAGTGCAGAGGAGGTTCACTAGGCTGACACCGGAGATGAGGGGGTTGGACTATGAAGAGAGACTAAATAGACTGGGTCTGTACTCGTTGGAGTTTAGAAGGATGAGGGGGGATCTTATAGAGATGTATAAGACTCTGGTGCGTCCGCACTTGGAGTATTGTGTGCAGTTCTGGTCCCCACATTATAGGAAGGATGTGGAGGCTTTGGAGAGGGTGCAGAGGAGGTTTACCAGGATGTTGCCTGGTATGGAGGGGAGGTCCTATGAGGAGAGACTGAGGGATTTGGGGTTGCTTTCGTTAGAAAGAAGGCGGCTAAGAGGAGTCCGTATTGAAACATACAAGATGATTAGAGGTTTAGATAGGGTGGACAGTGATAGCCTTTTTCCTCGGATGGAGAAAGCTAGCACGAGGGGACATAGCTTTAAATTAAGGGGGGTAGTTATAGGACGGATGTCAGGGGTAGGTTCTTTACCCAGAGGGTGGTGAGGGATTGGAATGCCCTGCCTGCTGCAGTTGTAGATGAGCCTAGTTTGGGGGCGTTTAAGAGATCCGTGGATAGGTTTATGGATGGAAAGGGTTTGGTTTAGGTTAGAGGGTCATTGTTTTTTAACTGGTCGGCGCAACATCGTGGGCCAAAGGGCCTGTTCTGCGCTGTAATGTTCTATGTATAAGATAATGAAGGGGATGGATAGGGTAGAGGTAGAGAGATTCTTCCCGCTTAGAAAGGACAGCAGGACTAGAGGGCACAGCCTCAAGATAAGGGGGGCAGTAGTTTAGATCAGAGTTGAGGAGGAACTTCTTCACTCAAAGGGTGGTGAATCTCTGGAATTCTCTGCCCGTTGAAGTGGTGGGGGCTGCCTCGCTGAATATATTGAAGTCACGGGTAGATAGGTTTCTGATAGACAGGGGAGAAAGCGGGAAAGTGGAACTGATCCACTATCAGATCAGCCATGATCTTATTGAATGGCGGGGCAGGCTCGAGGGGCGAGGTGGCCCACTCCTGCTCCTATTTCTTATGCTACCGAGATGGGGAGGGATTTCTTCAGCCAGAGGGTGAGAATCTGTGGAACTCGTTGCCACAGAGGGAGGCCGGGTCACTGAGTGTGTTGAGAGATAGGGTAGTTGGTGAGGGGGTCATGGGGAAAAGGCAGGAGAATGGGGGATGGAAATCGTACCAGCCTTTGACGGAACAGACTCGATGGGCTGAATGGCCTCCTATCCAGTGGGATTGACCAATTTTAACGTGGCGATCGGCCTCGGCCATCCACTCTGAAAAGCAGAGACACCACCAGCTTGCATGTATTTTGGCGTAATCGTGTTAATGGACTCGGAGGCACTAGCCCGTTACGTTACCAGGCAACAGGCACTGGGTAATGCATCGATAGATTCTGGGCTGGACCCATTAGAATCAGTGTCCCTGCTGATAATTCCCTCTCGCTCCTCACCACCCATACATTAACCACGATCCGGGTTCACCCACGGTGGCTGTTTCGCACGTTGGCACCAATCCAGCTGGCACCGTGAGACTACCGCTCAGAGGGGGAGGGAGAGGAGAGGGAGAGAGACAGAGAGAGAGAGAGGGAGAGACGGAGAGACAGAGAAAGAGAGAGAGAGACAGAGAAAGAGAGAGAGAGAGACGGAGAGAAAGAGACTGAGAGAGAGAAAGAGAGAGAGACAGAGAGAGAGAGAGGGAGAGAGAGAGAGAGAGACAGAGAAAGAGAGAGACGGA